>NC_042968.1:87508707-87511207 GCF_901001165.1 Salmo trutta | reverse complement strand
TCTCTATTTACATTTGAATGAACTACAGGACAAAATACAAATACTTTAACCCAACAAGGCCTTTGGTGTTGATGGTAAGTGAAATTATAATTTAAAAAAACAAATAATCAAATAATATCATCCTCAGCGCTGGCATCTTCCTCAATACTTGGAACAAAAGACTGATAACCCCAATCCACAAAAGTGGGGACAAATTCGAATTACATGGGAGCCAGGAGGGGCTCAGCTCCCCTGAATGAGAAGTTAGCTCCCTAAATGCAACAAAAGTCCAAGTTTGGGGGGGGGGGTATTTATGGTTGTGATAGACTGGCTGTACGCACTACCCTCTGTAGTGCCTTGCAGTTGGAGGCCGAGCTGTTGCCATACCAGGTGGGGATGGAACCAGTCAGGATGCTCTCGATGGTACAGCTGTAGAACCTTTTGAGAATAGGCGTTGTCGTGTAGAGTGCACGACTGTCTTGGTGTGTTTGGAGCATGGCAGTTAGTCGGTGATGTGGACACCAAGGAACTTTAAGCTCTCAACCTACTCCACTACAGCCCCGTCGATGAGAATGGGGCCATGCTCGGCCCTCCTTTTTCTGTAGTCCACAATTATCTCCTTTGTCACGATCGTCTGCATTGTAGCCTAGTTTAGTAAGTTGACCATGTGTGTTAGAGTGACCATCCCATTTTCCCCGGGACATTTTCAGACCCATTTCAGTGGTCCCGACTTTTCAGGATACAAAAAAGCTAAATTAGTCAGCTAGACGCGTCAATTAATCTAGGCCTAATCAATGGCAATCGGTGAATATCATTTATTGGTGTTTTGTAACAGATGTCAATTTCATTCATCAAATGGTCCGAGTATACCCAGTACATCACCAGGGCAAGCTTCCTGCCATCCAGGACCTGTATACCAGGCGGTGTCAGAGGAAGGCCCTAAAAATTGTCAAAGACTCCAGCCACCATAGTCATAGACTGTTCTATCTGCTACCGCATGGCAATCGGTACCGGAGCGCCAAGTCTAGGTCCAAATGGCTTCTAAACAGCTTTTATCCCCAAGCCATAAGACTACTGAACATCTAATCAAATGGCTACCCAGACTATTTTCATTCCCCCCCCTTCTACGCTGTTGCTACTCTCTGTTATTATCTACACTACCGTTCACATTTTTGGGGTCCCTTAGACATGTCTTCAACTGGCAACTTCATTGAATAGAACCCGCAAAACACCAGTCTCAACTTCAACAGTGAAGAGGTGACTCCTGGATGCTGGACTTCTGGGCAGAGTTGCAAAGAAAAAGCCATATCTCAGACTGGCCAATAAAAAGAAAAGATTAAGATGGGCAAAAGAACACAGACCCTGGACAGAGGAACTCTGCCTGGAAGGCCAGCATACCGGAGTAGCCTCTTCACTGTTGATGTTGAGACTGGTGTTTTGCAGGTACTATTTAATGAAGTTGCCAGTTGAGGACTTGTGAGCCGTCTGTTTCTCAATGCCTTTTTTACCAAATTACTGCACGACAGACAAACAAACAAACCAAAACAAAAGGAAAGTTTTCTCATGCTTTGTTTATTTCAAAAAATGCTTTTGACTCAATTTGGCATGAGGATCTGCAATATAAATTGCTGGAAAGCGGTGTTGGGGGAAAAACATACGACATTATAAAATGCATGTACACAAACAAAAAGTCTGTGGTTAAAATTGGCAAAAAACACACCGTTATATTTCCTCAGGGCTGAAGGGATAAGACAGGGATGCAGCTTGAGCCCCGCCTTCTTCAACATATATATCAATGAATTGGAGAGGGCACTAGAACTGTCTGCAGCACCTGGCTTCAATCTACTAGAATCTGAAGTCAAATGTTTACTGTTTTCTAATGATCTAGTGCTTCTGTCCCCAATCAAGGAGGGCCTACAGCAGCACCTAGATCTTCTGCACAGATTCTGTCAGACTTGGGCCCTGACAGTTAATCTCAGTAAGACATAAATAATGGTGTTACAAAAAAGGTAGAGTTGCCAGGACCATAAATACAAATTCCACCTACATGTAGACACTGTTGCCCTAGAGCACACAAAAAACTACACCTACCTTGGCCTAAATATCAGCACCCTGGGTAACTTCCACAAAGCTGTGAACGATCTGAGAGGGAAGGCAAGAAGGGCCTTCTACTCCATAAAAAGGAACATAAAATTTGACATCCCAATTAGGATGTGGCAAAAAATAATTGACTCAGTTATAGAAACCATTGCCCTCTATGGTAGTTTTATTTTCTTATTATATTTATTTAACCTTTATTTAACAAACAAATTCTTATTTACAATGATGGCCTAGGAACAGTGGGTTAACTGCCTTGTTCAGGGGCAGAACGACAGATTTTTACCTTGTCAGCTCGGGGATTGTGAGGTCTGGGGTCCACTCACCAACCAAGAATTCACAAAATGGGACAGACATCAAATTCTGCATGCAGAATTTTGAAAAAAATCCTCAGTGTACAACATAAATCACCAAATAATGCATG
>NC_042968.1:87496207-87501207 GCF_901001165.1 Salmo trutta | reverse complement strand
TTATTCAACACACAGAAATGCATACAAATCTCTCCCTCGTCCTCCATTTGGCAAATCTGACCATAATTATATCCTCCTGATTCCTGCTTACAAGCAAAAACTAAAGCAGGAAGTACCAGTGACTTGCTCAATACAGAAGTGGTCAGATGACGCGGATGCTACGCTACACAGACTGGAATGTGTTCCGGGATTCATCCAATGGCATTGAGGACTATACCACCTCAGTCACCGGCTTCATCATCAAGTGCATCGACGACGTCGTCTCCATAGTGACCGTACATACATATCCCAACCAGAAGCCATGGATTACAGGCAACATCCACACTGAGCTAAAGGCTAGAGCTGACGCTTTCAAGGAGCGGGGCACTAATCCGGACGCTTAAAAGAAATCCCGCTATGCCCTCAGTCGAACGATCAAAAAGGCAAAACTTCAATACGGGACTAAGATTGAATCCTACTACACCGGCTCTGACGCTTGTTGGATGTGGTAGGGCTTGCAATCTATTACGGACTACATAGGGAAACCCAGCCGCGAGCTGCCCAGTGAAGCGAGCCTACCAGATGGGTTAAATGCCTTTGATGCTCACTTCGAGGCAAGCAACACTGAAGCACGCATGAAAGCACCAGCTGTTCCGACAACTGTGTGATCACGCTATCCGTAGCCGATGTGAGCATCGGCTGGTTCAATCTAACCCTAGCATTATTTTCACATCCTAGTTCAACCCTAACCCTAGCTTTATGTCTACATCCTGGTTCCATCCTAACTCTAACCCTAGCTTTTTGTCCAGATCCTGGTTCAACCCTAACACTAGCTCGCGTTATGTCCACATTCTGGTTCAACCTTAAGCCTAGCTTTATGTCTACATCCTGGTTCAACCTAACCCTAACCCTAGCTCTATGTCCGAATCCTGGTTCAACCTAACACTAACCAAAGCGCTATGTCCAGCATCCTGGTTCAATCTAACCCTAAACCTAGCTTTATGTCCACATCCTGGTTCAACCCTACCCTTAAACCTAGCTTTATGTCCACATCCTGGTTCAACCCTAACCCTAACCCTAGCTTTTCTCCACATCCTGGTTCAACCATAACACTAGCTAGCGTTATGTCCACATTCTGGTTCAACCTTAAGCCTAGCTTTATGTCCACATCCTGGTTCAACACAAACCATAATCCTAGCTTTATGTCCACATCCTGGTTCAACCATAACCCTAACCATAGCTTTATCTTCACATCATGGTTCAACCTAACCCTAGCTTTATGTCCACATCCTGGTTCAGCCTAACGCTGACACTAGCTTTATGTCTACATCCTGGTTCAACCTAGCCCTAACCCTAGCTTTTTGTCCACATCCTGGTGTGTGTGTTTCCTCCAGATGAGTGTCCTTGGGCAGGAAACTGAATTAGTAAATAAGAAGGGAAAAATGCTAGAGTACACTCACGTGTCTCACACACACACACACACACACACACACACACACACACACACACACACACACACACACACACACACACACACACACACACACACACACACACACACACACACACACACTCACTCTCTCCCTCTCTCTCTTTCGTTACCTATCCTTTCATTTCTTTCTCTCACTCCATGGTTTTATTTTTCCAAAGTCTTGTGCTTAATTAAAGTGGGACACATAGAGGTGGTTAACTGAAAGTGATGCTGAGAATACTAACGTCTCCAGAGCTACACACACACACACACACACACACACACACACACACACACACACACACACACACACACACACACACACACACACACAAACATACACACACAATTCCCAAACGTACCCACACACACACACACACACACACACACACACACACACACACACACACACACACACACACACACACACACACACACAAACATACACACACAATTCCCAAACGTACCCACACAAGGATTCCATCCTTATCGCGGAAGTATAGTGGAAGATTCATGCTCAAATGTGAAGGTCATTTCCGATGGAGTCGACATATGTAGCGTTTACCGCGAACGCAGTTCTGCAAACACGAAAACGTTGTCTTTAAATTTCAATCGAGCTATAATGGAGATCTTCACCTATACTTCATCAATACAGATTGAATCCAGCCCAATGTCACAGATACACTATGTACATCACACTATTACACTATTGTAGCACTATTCTCTAATACAGGGGTCTCCAACCTTTACAAGGAGGAGAGCAATTTTTTTAAATGTCGCAAGATACTAATAATTTTTGGGGAGCTTTCAAATAGGCACATTCTTCTCCTCTGCCCTGCAACTCTTTCCATGGTCGTTGGTGCAAAAGACATGTGTTTTCTGTCAATATACCTGGTCAAATAATAGTTCATAAAAACCTCTAATGATCTTTAGTATTTTCCGGGAATTCTCTTTTCTCTGTTTCATTTTTCCTGGTTTTAGATTTTTATTAATTAACATTTTTACTCTCAATACTACGATTCATAGAGAAACAATGAAAATGTATGTTCTGAGTCCATGTCAATCGTTAAATCACATCAGAAGACCAATTTCGAGGTCTGAAAAAAAAAAACTAACAAATGTTGATTTGAGTGCAATTCCCCTTTAATTGCTCATTAAGCATCAGATGTGTCAGCCTAGAGATGTTTCTGCTGTTAGGCCTACTACTGCAGCAAATGTCATGTCAGAGTTTGCACAACAATGGTCACACAATTTATACAAATAATCAGGAAATCTTTGTCAGGTAAGCCTACTGTACTTTGCAGTTAACATTTAAGGCTTACTTTCTACCCACAAGACGGTTATTAGCCTCGCTAACTGGCTACGTACGGAGGGATGGACAAATGCGTGTACTAAACAGACAGGAGCAACATTGCTGGAAATGTACTGGCAGATAGTGTGTTACGTTTTTATTGGCTAACGAGGGGTGGGATAATGGCAATGTGGCTTTGATTGGACCGTAGCCAGGAGCTTTATGTTAATGATAGTTTGTGATGGAAAACATGAAATAAATGCATGTTCTTTCATTATTGATTAGCGAGCTACTTATAGGTGGACTGCAAGCCACTGGTAGCTCACAATCTACCTGTTGGAGACCCCTGCTCTAATAACACACTATCAATTCATTTTTAGCTCTTTACACCAGGCAGAATTATTGTGAAATGAATCCTCCTTGATTAATTTAGCGTCCATCCATTCAGACACAGCGCAGCAGACAGAGGTCAGACTGGAGACCTGAGACATGGTGGCATTTAGCTCCATGCTGAGACATCACTCTCATAACACCACAACACTCTGACCTTTGACCCGGATCCCTTAATGGTGATAGGCTGTGTGTGAGCAGTGTGATGTAGGAACAGTAGAGAGGAGTCAGGTGTTAAATAGCCTTTGCTGAGAGGTAATGTATGGATGGGTGTGGTGTGTGTGTGTGTGTGTGTGTGTGTGTGTGTGTGTGTGTGTGTGTGTGTGTGTGTGTGTGTGTGTGTGTGTCTAAGAGGTAATGTATGGATGGGTGTGAGGTGTGTGTGTGTGTGTGTGTGTGTGTGTGTGTGTGTGTGTGTGTGTGTGTGTGTGTGTGTGTGTCTAAGAGGTAATGTATGGATGGGTGTGAGGTGTGTGTGTGTGTGTGTGTGTGTGTGTGTGTGTGTGTGTGTGTGTGTGTGTGTGTGTGTGTGTGTGTGTGTGTGTCTAAGAGGTACTGTATGGATGTGAGGTGGTCCATGAAATACATTTCCAGTCAAAAGTTATTTTCTTTATTTTTGCTATTTTCTACATTGTAGAATAATAGTGAAGACATCAAAACTATTAAATAACACATATTGAATCATGTAGTAACCAAAAAAGTGTTAAACAAATCATAATATACTTTATCTTTTAGATTCTTCAAAGTAGCCACCCTTTGCCTTGATGACATCTTTGCACACTCTTGGCATTCTCTCAACCAGCTTCATGAGGTAGTCAACTGAGCCAATCAGTTGTGTTGTGGCAAGGTAGGGGTGGTTTCCAGAAGATAACCCTATTTGGTAAAAGACCAAGTCCATATTATGGCAAGACCAGCTCAAATAATCAAAGAGAAATGACAGTCCATCAATACTTTAAGACATGAAGGTCAGTCAATCCGGAAAATTTCATGAACTTTGAAAGTTCCTTCAAGTGCAGTCGCAAAAACGATCAAGAGCTATGATTAAGCTGGCTCTCATGATGACCGCCACAGGAAAGGAAGACCCAGAGTTACCTCTGCTGCAGAGGATAAGTTGCAGCCCAAATAAATGCTTCACGGAGTTCAAGTAACAGACACATCTCAACATCAACTGTTCAGAGGAGACTGTGTGAATCAGGCCTTCATGGTCAAATTGCTGAAACGTGCTTAGGCCAAGAAACACAAGCAATGGACATTAGACCGGTAGAAATCTGTTCTTTGGTCTGATGAGTCCAAAATTGAGATTTTTGGTTCCAACCAGTGTGTCTTTGTGAGATGCAGAGTAGGTGAACAGATGATCTCCACATGTGTGGTTCTGACCGTGAAGCATGGAGGAGGAAGTGTGATGGTGTGGGGGTGCTTTGCTGGTGACACTGTCTATGATTTATTTAGAATTCAAGGCACACTTATCCAGCATGGCTACCACAGCAATACGGCATCTCATCTGGTTTGCACTTAGTGGGACTATGATTTATTTTTCAACAGGACAATGACCCAACATACCTCCAGGCTGTGTAATGGCTATTTGACCAAGAAGGAGAGTGATGGAGTGCTGCATCAGATGACCTGGCCTCCACAATCACCCGACCACAACCCAATTGAAATGGTTTGGGATGAGTTGTAGTGCAGAGTGAAGGAAAATCAGCCAACAAGTGCTCAGCATATGTGGGAACTCCTTCAAGACTGTTGGAAAAGCATTCCACATTCCAGGTGAAACTGGTTGAGAGAATGTCAAGAGTGTGCAAAGCTGTCATCAAGGCAAAGGGTGGCTACTTTGAAGAATCTAAAATCTAAAATCTATTTTGATTTGTT
>NC_042968.1:87476207-87493707 GCF_901001165.1 Salmo trutta | reverse complement strand
AGGATCAGGGTTGTATCTCCCCAGGACCAGGGTTGTATCTCTCCAGGATCAGGGTTGTATCTCCCCAGGACCAGGGTTGTATCTCTCCAGGATCAGGGTTGTATCTCCCCAGGACCAGGGTTGTATCTCTCCAGGATCAGGGTTGTATCTCTCCAGGATCAGGGTTGTATCTCTCCAGGATCAGGGTCATATCTCTCCAGGACCAGGGTCATATCTCTCCAGGACCAGGGTCGTATCTCTCCAGGACCAGGGTTGTATCTCTCCAGGACCAGGGTTGTATCTCCCCAGGACCAGGGTTGTATCTCTCCAGGATCAGGGTTGTATCTCCCCAGGACCAGGGTTGTATCTCTCCGGGACCAGGGTTGTATCTCTCCGGGACCAGGGTCGTATCTCTCCGGGACCAGGGTCGTATCTCTCCAGGACCAGGGTTGTATCTCTCCAGGATCAGGGTTGTATCTCCCCAGGATCAGGGTTGTATCTCTCCAGGATCAGGGTTGTATCTCTCCAGGACCAGGGTTGTATCTCTCCAGGACCAGGGTTGTATCTCTCCAGGACCAGGGTCGTATCTCTCCAGGACCAGGGTCATATCTCTCCAGGACCAGGGTTGTATCTCTCCAGGACCAGGGTCGTATCTCTCCAGGATCAGGGTTGTATCTCCCCAGGATCAGGGTTGTATCTCCCCAGGATCAGGGTTGTATCTCCCCAGGACCAGGGTTGTGGAACACTGCTACAGGGGAGGTCAGTCAGTGTGGGGACAGCTAGATACTGTAGGTGAGGGCTCGATTCAATCTGTATCACTGAAGTTTAGCGCCATAGCGCGCTTGAAATGTAAAGACATTTCTGATTGAGACAACATATGCAGTGTTTACCATGAATGCAGTCTCCACAAATGCAGTAACATTGCCTTTAAACTTAAATCGAAATATAGCGCTGAACTTCGGCGGGACGGATTGAATGGAGCCCTGAGTGTAGGACTGGACAGGACTAGGCTCAGCTGGGAAGGTGTTATTACCTCTCTAGTCCTCAAGGAGCGCTGGGGGCCCTCTGTCTCCTCTGTCCCTGTATCACCTCTCCATTACATTTTTTTGTGTGTTCCAGATCCTGAAGAAGACTCCAGAACCATGAAGGTTTCAGAACATTGAAGGTTCCAGAATCACGAGGAGAGTTCCAGAGCTCTCTCTCCTCAGACATAGCAGCAGTTCAGTAGAATCAGAGTGTTTCATGTTCAGTCGTTCAGGTCCATCATTTAGTTCAGAACACTCCAGAGTGAGGAGTGTTTCCATTCTCTCAACCCTTCATTGGACAGCTAGGGTTCCATATACTCATTCCATCATTCTCACTCTCCTCTTTCTGGCTTGTTTTAAAGTGGGAAGAGAGACATGGAGACTGTTCACACAAACCACACTGTACTTACATGGGTTACAAACACAGGATTACAGAACCCAGTGGATTCGTGTTTTTAAGGATGTTTTTACAGTTTGGCAACAACCTGTGTCAGGGTCATCTTATCATATGTCTGTGCTGAGGTATCATGTCAGGTGATATGGCTGTAGCAGTAGGTGTATTCTTAAATCATCAGTTCATTTGATCAACCACACAATCAGAACTCTGGATGTGACAGACTGTTACTCCCCCTTATGACATCATAGCGACAGATAACCTGTTACGTTTCAGTTATGACTCCCAAAGAACTTCCCTGCCATATGTTACAGGTACACAGAGTACATTTAAACACACACGCATGCATGCACACACGCACGCACGCACGCGCACACACGCACACACACACACACACACACACACACACACACACACACACACACACACACACACACACACACACACACACACACACACACACACACACACACACCTCAGTGCAGGAGCCAGAGTGGGTCTGACATTCAGAGGAGTGTGTACTGTATTGTAGGGGTTGATATAAAACACCCTCCTTTCAGTCTCAGAGGAGGATCCCAGCAGTGAGTGACAGCAGCACAGCCAATAGGACACAGAGAAAAGTCCCAGCGGAGCGGGACGCTGCATTACTATTGGCTCTCTTGACCCCGCTGGGTGGGCCAACTGAAGTCCTGGGAACACACTTGTTCCTCCTGCGAGTGGGGGCGGATGGGTCATGTTTACCCCCTCCAGGGGCGTTGTCCTTCTCCTCCCCCTCCCTCAGTGCCTGCACCTCATTCAAGCCCCCCTGACCTCCTCCCTTTCCCTTACGCCCCCTGTTGCGGGTACAGTTCCTGCGGCTCCCCTTGGGCGGCCTGGGTAGGGGTAGGGGCGAGGGGGACGGGTCCCCATTGTGCTGATCCCCGTGTGGAAGGTGTGGGTGCTGATGGTGGTTATGGCGGTGCCTGTGGTTCCTGTGATGGAGTCGATGGTCCTCCTCTTTCTTCAGGGACTCCCCCAGCTCGGCCTCCCCGCCTATGACACCTCCTCCCTGGGTTTCTTCTGCTGAACAGCTGGGTAGTTCCTCCTTCCTCAGCTCCTTCAGGTCCCGGCCCTGAAGCTCTGGAGGAGAGACGCAACCCAGAGACGATGTGGAGCCCCGGAACCTCCGCAGCCAATCCCACAGCGGCAGGGCCTGGATGATAATAACAATAATAATAATAATACATTTATATGAGATGCCTTTCATAACTCCTAAGGACACATTGCATTAATCCTGGGATTTAAAGGCACATTGTTAATAGTGCAGTGCACCTTTGGAGCAAATCCTAGCTTCGCCTTCAGTCGAATTTCGCTTAGTCATGCACTGATGTCAATAAAATGTTCACTTAGTTCGGGATTCAATCCGAGGCGTGTTGTAGAGCATTGGTAATAATGCACCTTTTCAAAGCAATGTTTCTCTGTTCAGAGATCGCATCCAGCTCAATTGAAAATTACCTTTAAATGTGAAGCGTGAATCCCGGCCTAAATGAACATTTGATTTAAGAGGAAGGCTAGCTGAAAGAGGTGTGTGGTGTTGGAGGTGTGTTTTGAATGTGTGTTTTGAAGTGTGTTTTGAAGGTGTGTTTTGAGGTGTGTTTGAACTGTGTCAGACCTTGCAGTCACACTCCCAAAGGTTGTCGTTGAGTCTAAGGTACTCTAAAGCAGGCAACAGAGCCAGGCAGGCTCCAGACAGCTCAGTCAGAGAGTTGTTGAACAGGTAGAGGGTGGTGAGGCGATGCAGGTCGTGGAAGGCCAGACGGTGGACCCACTGCAGACGGTTCTGGTGCAGCAAGAGACGGTCCAGCACCCCCAGACCCCTGGAGGGACAGCAGTCAATCCATAGGGTGATCTTTTGGGAGATGTTCTAAAGTAAAAGCACTGCTAAATCAATCAATCAAAAAGGTGTGTCTCACCTGAAGGTGTTCTGGTGTAGTGACCACAGCCTGTTGCCATGGAGGAAGAGGTGGCTGAGGTTCAGCAGGTCAACAAACAGATCATCCTCCAGGAACTCCAACTGGTTATCCTGGGGAGGGGGAGGAAAGGGGGGAGAGTGGATAGAGGAAGGGGGGGCAGATAATGAAGGAGAGAGATGGAGGAAGGGGGGGCAGATAATGAAGGAGAGAGATGGAGGAAGGGGGGAGATAATGAAGGAGCGAGATGGAGGAAGAGAGAAGTTGGGAGATATACTGTGCGGTGCATTCGGAAAGTATTCAGACCCCTTGACATTTTCCTCATTTTGTTATGTTACAGCCATATTCTAAAATGGATTACATTTGTCCACCCTCATCAATCTACACACAATACCCCGTAATGACAATGCAAAAATAGAGTTTTATACATTTTTCAAAATGTATTAAAATCAAAAAACAGAAATACCTTCTTACATAAGTATTCAGACCCTTTGCTATGAGACTCGAAATTGAGCTCAGGTGCAATCTGTATCCATTAATCATCCTTAAGATGTTTCTACAACTAGATTGGAATCCACCTGTGGTAAATTCAATTGATTGGACATGATTTGGAAAGGCACACACCTGTCTATATAAGGTCCCACAGTTGACAGTGCATGTCAGAGCAAAAACCAAGCCGAGAGGTAAAAATAATTATCCGTAGAGCTCCAAGACAGGATTGTGTCAAGGCACAGATCTGGGGAATGGTACCAAACCAGTTCTGCAGTATTGAAGGTCCCCAAGAACACAATGGTCTCCATCTTTCTTCAATGGAAGAAGTTTGGAACCACCAAAACTCTTCCTAGAGCTGGCCGCCCAGCCAAACTGATCAATCATTGGAGAAGGGCCTTCGTCAGGGAGATGACCAAGAACTTGATGGTCACTCTGACAGAGCTCTAGAGTTCCTCTATGGAGATGAGAGAACCTTCAAGAAGGACAACCATCTCTGCACATGACAGCTCGCTTGGAGTTTGCCAAAAGGCACCCAAAGGACTCTCAGACCATGGGAAAGAAGATTATGTGGTCTGATGAAACCAAGATTGAACTCTTTGGCCTGAATACCAAGCATCACATCTGGAGGAAACCTGGCACCATCCCTACAGTGAAGCATGGTGGTGGCAGCATCATGCTGTGGGTATGTTTTTCAGCGGCAGATACTGGAAGACTAGTCAGGATTGAGGGAAAGATGAACGGAGCAAAGTACTGAGAAATCCTTGAAGAAAACCTGATCCAGAGCGCTCAGGAGGTTCACCTTCCAACAGGACAATGACCCTAAGCACACATCCAAAACAATGCAGGAGTGGCTTCGGGACAAGCCTCTGAATGTCCTTGAGTGGCCCAGCAAGAGCCGGACTTGAAAATGATTGAACATCTCTGGAGAGACCTGAAAAGAGCTGTGCATCGCTCCCCATTCAACCTGACAGAGCTTGAGAGGATCTGCAGTGAAGAATGAGAGAAACTCCCCGAATACAGGTGTGCCAAGCTTGTAGCGTCATACCCAAGAAGACTCAAAGCTGTAATCACTGCCAAAGGTGCTTCAACAAAGTACTGGGTAAAGGGTCTGAATACCTTTGTATGTGATATTTCATTTTTTTTTTATTTTATAAATTTGCAAACATTTCTACAAACTTGTTTTTGCTTTGTCATTATTGGGTATTGTGTGTAGATTGATGAGTGGAAAAAAAACGATTTAATCAATTTTGGAATAAGGCTGGAAAATTGAAAGTTCCCTAGTAGTAAAATAAATTCACTGAAAACCCGCAGTTATCTTTCTATCACTAGATCTCACACCTAAAGTATACTCTACCGTAACCTATCAAAAAAAATTACATGAGAAATCACTTTTTTTGTGAATAATCAAAACCTCCTGCTGCAGGATTATCTTACTCCTGCTGCAGGATTATTTTACTCCTGCAACGAAACTGGTCAAATTAAGATCTAATATCTGTAGGCCTATAAGACAAATATACAACTGTGTTAGAAGGATGTGAGATCAGGGAGGCTTGTGTTCACCACATTATTGTTGCCTACACATGCTGGCTTCTCACTGTACCCATGATGTGTGTAGCTAGTTATAAAATATATCTACAATTTCTATTCCCCTACCTGTAGATAGAGGTACTGCAGGCTGCTGAGCCCCTCGAATATCCCAGATGGCAGGCTGAGAAGCCCACAGTGGTAGAGGTGCAGGGCGTGCAGCCGGCCTAGCCCCTGGAAGGTATCTGAAGCCAGGGCCCTCAGGTGACGGTTGTCCCCCAGGTCCAGCTCCTCCAGGCGGGCAAAGCCGTGAAAGGTGGAGGCCTGGATATAGGAGATGTTGTTGGAGTAAAGCCACAGCATGGCCGTGGTGGGGCTGAAGTGGCCTCGCAGAAGACGCTGGATCTTGTTGTTCTTGAAGAATGGAGGAAGGAACGAGAATAACAAAGGATGCTTAGGGTCTGGCAGATCAGGTGCTCTTTGGAAACTGGTATTGACTGATTGGAACATTGGAAGTTGTTATTATTAGACAAAACCAGAGTGGACTGTTATCAGATATTCAGTCCGCAAGTCAGCATGTTTCTCCGCGATCACTAACTTGTAACTTTGCATCATTGGGTCAGCTGAGTAGCCTGATGGCCCGTTTATACTAGGAAGGCATCGCATGGTGAAATATCAAAATCCATTCACTTTCAACGGAAGGAAAGCGAGAGAAATTGAACAGGGCGGGACTAAAGTTGGGGAAAGCTGAACGCGATATCGTGACACATGTGACCAATCGAAGCTCACCATAGGTTCCAACCAGTACTGGATTGGCTAAAAATGGCTGTTGATACATAGCACTACTTAGCTTGTTTGCTAGCACCCACATGAGGGTGAGGCTAGCGTGGCTTTGTAACACGGGTCGTATAAAGGGGACCAAGGCGCAGCTTGTAAAGTGCTCATATTTAACTTTTTAATGAATATACTTCAACAAAACAACAAAACGACCGACAATAGTTCTGTCAGGTGACATACACTAAACAGAAAACAACTACCCACAAAAACCAGGAAGAAAAACCCCTACTTAAACAACCCCAACATAGAAAAACTAGAACTTAAACATAGAACAACCCAAAATACCCCCTGTCACGCCCTGACCTACTCTACTATAGAAAATGACATCTTACTAGGGTCAGGACGTGACAGTACCCCCCCCCCCTCCAAAGGTGCAGACTCCGAATGCAACATAATCAAAACCCAACAAAACAACCACAAAACACAAAGGGAGGGTAGGGAGGGTGACAAAGGTCTATGGCAGCTCAAATGCAGTCCACATAACCTTAACCTCCAGCATAGGAGGCAGCTCCGGTTCTGGGCGTACTCCCCGCTCCACCCGCTGATCCTTCTGCTTTATTACCACTTGACCGTGGATCGTTGTCGAAGGAACCGGACTGTAGGTCATTGCTGGAGGTTCTGGGCTGCAGGCCGCCGCTGGAGGTTCTGGGCTGCAGGCCGCCGCTGGAGGTTCTGGGCTGCAGGCCGCCGCTGGAGGTTCTGGGCTGCAGGCCGCCGCTGAAGACTCTGGGCTGCAGGCCGCCGCTGAAGACTCTGGGCTGCAGACCGCCCCTGAAGACTCTGGGCTGCAGATCGCCGCTGAAGACTCTGGGCTGCAGACCGCCGCTGATGACTCTGGGCTGCGGAGCGTAGCTGGAGACTCCGGACTGGGGAGCGTAGCTGGAGACTCCGGACTGGGGAGCGTAGCTGGAGACTCCGGACTGGGGAGCGCAGCTGGAGACTCCAGACTGGGGAACGTAGCTGGAGACTCCAGACTGGGGAACGTAGCTGGAGACTCCAGACTGGGGAACGTAGCTGGAGACTCCAGACTGGGGAACGTAGCTGGAGACTCCAGACTGGGGAACGTAGCTGGAGACTCCAGACTGGGGAGCGTAGCTGGAGACTCCAGACTGGGGAGCGTAGCTGGAGGCTCCGGACTGAAGAGCTTCGCTGAAGGCTCTGAACTGAGGAGTGTCGCTGTAGGCTCCGGACTGGGAGGCGTCATAATAGGTTCCGGACTAGTGACTGTTGTTGCTGGCTCCATGCCATGGATCATCTCTACAGGTTCCGCGCCAAGGATCATCACTGGAGGCTTCATATCATGGATTATCTCTACAGGTGCCGGGCCATGGATTATTCCTACAGGCTTTGTGCCATGGTTTATCCCTACAGGCTCCGGACCATTTATAATCCCTCCAGGCTTCTTGCCAAGGATTATTTCTTCAGGTTCCGGTCCATGGATTACCTCTTCAGGCTTCGTGCCATGGAATATTCCTACAGGCTCCAGGCCATGGATCATCACTAGAGGCTTAGTGCCATGGATCATCTCTACAGGCGTCGGACCATCGATTATCACTGGAGGCTTTGTATATGGAGCAGGAACCGGTCTCACCGGACTGGGGAGACGCACTGAGGACCGAGTGCTCAAAGGGGATCGTATAAAGGGGACCAAGGCGCAGCGTGTAGAGTGCTCATATTTACTTTTTAATGAATATACTTAAACAAAACGACCGACAACAGTTCCGTCAGGTGACATACACTAAACAGAAAACAACTACCCACAAAAACCAGGAAGAAAAACCCCTACTTAAATATGATCTCCAATCAGAGGCAACGAGGATCAGCTGCCTCCAATTGGAGATCAACCCAAACAACCCCAACATAGACATAGAAAAACTAGAACTTAAACATAGAAATAGAAAACATAGAACAACCCAAAATACCCCCTGTCACGGCCTGACCTACTCTACTATAGAAAATGACATCTTACTAGGGTCAGGACGTGACAGGCTTGTAGAGTGCTGCTTGTATAGTATAAATCCTCAGTGAGGCTACTACAATGACTCGTGGCAGAACAGCTGCTTCATTAAAACAAAAAATGTTAGCTTTAGCACTACTACTAGTTTGCTAGCTAGCTTTTATTGCAGAAGCATCTATTATTGTATGTGCAGCACTAAGTAGGTAGCTGGTTGGTTAGCAGCATCCTTTCAGTGACTGGCTCAGCTAGCAAGCTAATGTTGGACACATTTATGTTAGCTTTCGTGCCTGTTGTCAAACAGAAATACTGCTCTGTGAATCACAAAACGTCATCACGACAAAAACATCAACATTATTGACACGTATTGTTTAAGCTTAGATAAATTCAGACCGTTTTTGAGGCAGAAATGGATTAGACAGACAATGTCACCTAGGTAATATTTTCTAATTTTAGACAGCACGTTGTAGCCAGACTTCTTTGATCTATCACCATGACCCTTTCGGAGATACAAGACAGATCAGTGCAGGCGGAATCAATGCGCTATCTAACGTAATACAATGTGTTAGAGCCCCATTACCATTACATGGGGAATATTTCAATAATGCTATGTAAATTAATGTCTAGAATGAGAACAATATTCAGTATCTAAATATATGGCTCTGGACAAAACTATTCCAAAAAATAAGTTCAAGGCACTCAATTAAGCTACAAAACCAACTTTAAAACATTCAGGCTATCAAATTATTTAACAGTTTCATAAGCTATAACTAAACACATTTGCATAAATGTGCATAAAATATCCCCCCCCCCCCCAAAAAAAAATACAAAGGCTTTTAATTTTCTGGACTACAGGAGGCTGAGTAATCTACTGGCTCTTACCTGCAGGAAGACCCTCTCGCTCTGGGCTGGGATCTCCTCTGGGACAGACAGAAAGTTATGGGCCTGACAGGACACGGTGCTGGGAGAGGTGTAGCAGATACAGTCTCTGGGACAGGGAGAGGAGAGCTCCAACCACCCACATAGGACAAGGAGGACACCTACACCACCACAACCTGACAGAGGAAGAGAGGAGAGAGAGAGAGAGATAAGTAAAGAGGTATTGTTGTGTATATTCAGAGCCATATTCCTGTAAAGCTCAGAGAGGATCTCAGGACAAATTAAGTAGAAGAGCTGTGGTTGAAGGTTCACCTGCCTCATCTGAAGCCTCTTCTATTAGGGTGCTGCTATAGGCCACCAAGTGCTAACTGTCACTATCTGGAGAATATGTGCTGCTACAGGTCACCAAGTGCTAACTGTCACTATCTGGGGAATATGTGCTGCTACAGGTCACCAAGTGCTAACTGTCACTATCTGGAGAATATGTGCTGCAGGTCACCAAGTGCTAACTGTCACTATCTGGAGAATATGTGCTGCTACAGGTCACCAAGTGCTAACTGTCACTATCTGGGGAATATGTGCTGCTACAGGCCACCAAGTGCTAACTGTCACTATCTGGGGAATATGTGCTGCTACAGGCCACCAAGTGCTAACTGTCACTATCTGGGGAATATGTGCTGCTACAGGCCACCAAGTGCTAACTGTCACTATCTGGAGAATATGTGCTGATACAGGTCACCAAGTGCTAACTGTCACTATCTGGAGAATATGTGCTGCTACAGGTCACCAAGTGCTAAAATTAAATGAAATCAAATTTTATTTGTCAGATGCGCCGAAAACAACAGGTGTAGACCTTAAAACCTGTTATGGCTTGATCCCGTTTGCGGGATCGATATGACGACAGCCAGTAAAAGTGCAGGGTGGCAAATTCAAAACAACAAAAATCTCATAATTCAAATTTCTCAAACATACAAGTATTATACACCATTTTAAAGATAAGATCCTTAATCCAACCACATTGTCCGATTTCAAAAAGGCTTTACAGCGAAAGCATAACATTAGATTATGTTAGGACAGCACCTAAACAAGAAAAACCACACAGCCATTTTCCAAGCAAGGAGAGACGTCACAAAAACCAGAAATACAGCTAAAATGAATCACTAACCTTTGATGATCTTGATCAGATGACACTCCCAGGACTCAATGTTACAAAATACATGTATGTTTTGTTCGATAAAGTTCATATTTATATCCATAAACCCCATTTTACATTGGAGCGTGATGTTCAGAAAATATTTTGCCTCCAAAACTCCCGGTGAATGAGCACAACAATATACAAAAATACTCATTATAAACGTTGATAAAATATTAAACTGAATTATAGATAAACATCTCCTTAACCTGTTTGGGATCGGGGGCAGTATTTTCACGGCCGGATAAAAAACGTACCCGATTTAATCTGGTTACTACTCCTGCCCAGGTTACTACTCCTGACCAGCAAGCGTACCACCTTGCCCAGGGAGGTTAATACAGGACTAAAATCGAATCGTACTACACCGGCTCCGACACTCGTCGGATGTGGCAGGGCTTGCAAACTATTACAGACTACAAAGGGAAGCACAGCCGAGAGCTGCCCAGTGACACGAGCCTACCAGACGAGCTAAATAACTTCTTTGCTCGCTTCGAGGCAAGTAACACTGAAACATGCATGAGAGCATCAGCTGTTCCGGAGAACTGTGTGATCATGCTCTCTGCAGCCGACGTGAGTAAGACCTTTAAACTGGTCAACATTCACAAGGCCGCAGGGCCAGACGGATTACCAGGACGTGTATTCCGAGCATGCGCTGACCAACTGGAAAGTGTCTTCACTGACATTTTCAACCTCCCCCTGTCTGAGTCTGTAATACCAACACATTTCAAGCAGACCACCATAGTCCATGTACCCAAGAACACTAAGGTAACCTGCCTAAATGACAACCGACCTGTAGCACTCACGTCTGTAACCATGAAGTGCTTTGAAAGGCTGGTCATGGCTCAGATCAACACCATTATCCCAGAAAACCTAGACCCACTCCAATTTGCATACCGCCCCAACAGATCCACAGATGATGCAAACTCTATTGCACTCCACACTGCCCTTTCCCACCTGGACAAAAGGAACACCTATGTGAGAATGCTATTCATTGACTACAGTTCAGCGTTTAACACCGTAGTGCTCTCAAAGCTCATCACTAAGCTAAAGACCCTGGGACCCTGTTCACTCATAACTGCATGGCCAGGCACGACTCCAACACCATCATTAAATTTGCTGATGACACAACAGTGATAGGCCTGACCACCGACAATGATGACAAAACCTATAGGGAGAAGGTCAGAGACCAGACCGTGTGGTGCAAGGACAACAACCTCTCCATCGACGTGATCAAGACAAAGGAGATGATTGTGGACTACAGGAAAAGGAAGAACGAGCATGCACCCATTTTCATCGACGAGGCTGTAGGGAGCAGGTTGAGAGCTTCAAGTTCCTTTGAGTCCACATCACCAACAAACTAACATGTCCAAGCACACCAAGACAGTCGTGAAGAGGGCACGACAAAACCTATTCCCCCCCAGGAGACTGAAAAGATTTGGCATGGGTCCTCAGATCCTCAAAAGGTTTTACAGCTGCCCCAACGAGAGCATCCTGACGGGCTGCATCACTGCCTGGTTTGTCAACTGCTCGGCCTCCGACCGCAAGCACTACAGACGGTAGTGCGTATGGCCCAGTACATCACCGGGGCCAAGCTTCTTGCCATCCAGGACTGGTGTCAGAGGAAGGCCCTAAAAATGGTCAAAGGCTCCAGCCACCCTAGTCATAGATTGTTCTCTCTGCTACAGCACGGCAAGTGATACTGGAGCGCCAAGTCTAGGTCCAAGAGTCTTCTAAACAGCTTCTACCCCCAAGCCATAAGACTCCTAAACAGCTAATCAAATGCCTACCCAGACTATTTGCATTGCCACCCCCACGCTGCTGCTACTCTCTGTTATTATCTATGCATAGCCACTTTAATAACTCTACCTACATGAACATAATTACCTAAATTACCTCGACACCGGTGCCCCCGCACATTGACTATGTACCGATACCCCCTGTATACAGCCCCGCTATTGTTATTTACTGCTGCTCTTTAATTATTTGTTATTCTTATCTCTTACTTTTTTGGGGGGATTTTCTAAAATCTGCATTTGGTTAAGGGCTTGTAAGTAAGCATTTCACTGTAAGGTCTACACCTGTTATATTCAGCATTTCACTGTAAGGTCTACACCTGTTATATTCGGCGCATGTGACAAATACAAATTGATTTGATTTGAACGGTACCGAGTCAATGTGTGGGGGTACAGGTTAGTCGAGGTAATTTGTAAAGTGACTATACATAGATAATAAACAGCGAGCAGCAGCAGCAGTGTAAAAACAAAGGGGGGAGAGGGGTCAATGTAAATAGTCCGGGAGGCCATTTGATTAATTATTCATCAGGCTTATGGCTTGGGAGACTTTTGGTCCTAGACTTGGCGTTCCGGTACCGCTTGCAATGCGGTAGCAGAGAAAAAAGTATATGACTTGGGTGACTGGAGTCTTTGACAATATTTTGGGCCTTCTTCTGACACTGCCTAGTATATAGGTCCTGGATGTCATGAAGCTTGGCCCCAGTGATGTACTGGGCCATTTGCACTACCCTCTGTAGCGCCTTACGGTCAGATGGCGAGCAGTTTCCATACCAGTTGTCGTGTCTTTGGCATCATTAAACTGAAGACTTATTTATATCAATTCTCTGTAATTATTATTACGTGATTAAACTAACTTAAATTCCAAAGGGAATTGGAGTTTCCTTCATTAAACAGTTTAAAATCACATTACATAATTTCACAAATAGTTTCATCTTTACTCATTCATTTTATACAACAATTAGATGAAAGCCTCACAACTGAGACTCTTGTATACACAGGGTTATGGTAATGTGGCTGTATTGTCTCTCATGAGTTTCACAAAATTGTACCAAACGGACCAGTTCGTAGCTGGCTACTTCACCGACCGTTTATACATTCTCCAGAACATGAATATTGTTCAGTTCTCAAATTCTGTGAGGTGGAAGAAGTTCCTTTGTTCTCTCTATGAAAACTCACTCTCTCTCTATACTGTCTGGTCATGAGGAACAATCTCCTCCAGGAATTTATGACCTGCCTAACAGCAGCCTGGGTGTAGGAGAGAGAGAGAGAGGGGGATGGTGCAGAGAGTACCCAAAGAGGGCAATGTCATGACACAGTCGGTGATGCAATCGGTCAGGATGCTCTCGATGGTGCAGCTGTAGAACTTTTTGAGGATCTGGGGACCCATGACAAATCTTTCCAGTCTCTTGAGAGGGAAAAGGTGTTGTCGTGCCCTCTTCACAACTGTCTTGGTGTGTTTGGACCATGATAGTTTGTTGGTGATGTGGACACCAAGGAACTTGAAACTATCAACCTAGATCCTCTCAAACTCTGTCAGGTTGAATGGGCTGCGATGCTGCACAGCTATCTTCAGGTCTGTCCAAAGATGTTCAGCGACTGTCTCCCAGTCGCTGCTGCTGAAAAACATCCCCACAGCACAATGCTGCCACCACCATGCTTCACTGTAAGGATGGTGCCAGGTTTCCTCCATGATCAAGCCCCTTCTCCCCTGATTGCTCAGTTTGGCAGGGCAGCCAGCTCTAGGAAGAGTCTTGCTGTTTCCAAACTTCTTCCATTTAAAATGTGTTCTTGGGAACATTCAATGCTGCAAAAATGTATTGGTACCCTTCCCCAGTGCTGTGCCTCAACACAATCCTGCCTTGGAGCTCTATGGACCATTATTTTGACCTCATGGCTTGGTTTTTGCTCTGACATTAACTGCCAATTGTGGGACCTTATATAGACAGGTTTGTGCCTTTCCAAATCATGTCCAATCAATTGAATTTACCACAGGTGGACTCCAATCAAGTTGTAGAAACATCTTAAGGATGATCAATGGAAACCAAGATGGACCTGAGCTCAATTTCAAGTCGCATAGCAAAGGGTTTGAACACTTATGTAAATAATGTTTTTCTGTTTTACATTTTTAATACATTTTCAAACAATTCTAAAAACCTGTTTCCACTTTGCCATTATGAGGCATTGTGTGTAGATTGCTGAGGTGTCACGTCCTGACCCTAGTAAGATGTAATTTTCTATAGTAGAGTAGGCCAGGGCGTGACAGGGGGTGTTTTGGGTTGTTCTATGTTTTCTATTTCTATGTTTAAGTTCTAGTTTTGTATTTCTATGTTGGTGTTGTTTGGGTTGATCTCCAATTGGAGGCAGCTGATCCTCGTTACCTCTAATTGGAGGTCATATTTAAGTTGATGTTTGTCCCACCTGTTCTTGTGAGTGATTATATTTTGAGTAGTGTGTTTTCTCTCTGCATCCCGGTTTGTTGTTTTTGTGTTTCAAGTATTAGTGTATTGCATTTCAGTTTCACGTTAAATAAAATATGTGGAACTACGAACACGCTGCATTTTGGTCCGATCATTCAGACAGCCGTGACATGAGGACATTTTTTATTCAATACATTTTAGAACAAGGATGGAACGTAACAAAATGTGGAAAAAGTCAAGGGGTCTGAATACTTTCCCGAAGGCACTGTACATACCCCACCAGACACAGCATTATGGGTTTCTTCACAGTACCCCAAAAAATGACATTGACATTGCGGTTACGCATGCAAAAAGCCATTGATCTTTAAAAAGATCTAATTTAATTGTACTGTTTTTAAGAATATGAACATGTATATATGAATAGTGTGTAAATAGTATTGTAGTTTTCTTTTGGTGTTTTTCCAATATATAACTCCCAATATATAATTTAATGTAATATCTTATGTTGTTCTTGTCTATAACTGTTCTGTACATTGTCATGTATTTGTACGTTTTATGTGGACCTGATGAAGAGCTGCAATGGGGATTCTACTAAACTAAACTAAACTAAAACGGATGGCGGGTTTTTTTTTAGAAAACCTTTCTCGGCACTACATAGCAAAAATTATGAGACGGCAGAGAGGATGTGTGAGAGATATGGGAGAGGTATAAGAGAGAGATAGAAGAGAGAGATAGAAGAGAGAAAGAACAGAGAAGGCAGTGAGTTGTAGATAGGGGGAGGGAGAGATGGAGGGAGATAGTCGTAGATGGGGGAGGGAGATAGTCATAGATAGGGGGAGGGAGGGATTGATGGTGGGAGGGAGATAGTCGTAGATAGGGGAGGGAGGGATTGATGGAGGGAGGGAGATAGTCGTAGATAGGGGAGGGAAGGATGGAGAGAGATAGTCGTAGATAGGGGGAGGGAGGGAGATATTCATAGATAGGGGAGGGAGGGATTGGGGAGGGAGGGAAATAGTCATAAAAGGGGGATGGAGGGAGATCATCATGGATAGGGAGGGAGGGGTGGAGGGAGATAGTTGTAGATGGGGAGGGAAGGAGATAGTCATAGATGGGGTAGGGAGAGAGATAGTCATAGTGAGAGAGAAGGACACAGAGACGGAGAGAGACACAAAGAGAAAGAGAGAGTCAGAATTAATTGAATTTATGTAGCAGCAGCTATGTTATCAAAGACATCTTGATCGAAACACTGGTTGTCCTCAGTTTAATAAAACAACAGTGGGTTCACAAGACACAGATTACTGCTCTGATACTATCTGACACAGCACGCACACGTACACACACGTACGCACACACACGTACACACACACGTACACACACACACACTCTCTCCTTCTTCCTCTAAAGGTATAGGAGAAAATCAATGCTATTTCCTCCAGCTGAACACACAAACACACATACACACACCTGTAATACACTATTACTACAATTAGAGAGAAAGAAAGAGCAGGTAGAGGAAGAGAGAGAAAGAAGAAAAGGATTCACGGCAGGAGGGGAGGAGGAGGAGAGGAAGAGGGGAGGAAAGGAGGGGGAGAGGAGAGGAGGAGAGGAAGAGGGGAGGAAAGGAGGAGAGGAGGAGGAGAAGGAAAGGAGGAGAGAAGGAGGATAGGAGGGGGAGGGGAGGAGGAGCGAAGGAGAGGAAGAGGGGAGGAGAGGAGGGGGAGAGGAGAGGAGGAGAGGAAGAGGGGAGGAAAGGAGGAGAGGAGGAGGAGAAGGAAAGGAGGAGAGAAGGAGGATAGGAGGGGGGAGGGGGAGGAGGAGGAGAGGAGGAGGAGAGGAGGTGAGGAAGAGGGGAGGAAAGGAGGAGAGGAGGAGGAGAAGGAAAGGAGGAGAGAAGGAGGAGAGGAGGAGGAGAGAAGGAGAGGAAGAGGGGAGGAGAGGAAGAGGGGAGGAGAGGAGGGGGAGAGGAGAGGAGAGGAGGAGGAGGAAATTAGGAGGAGAGAAGGAGAGGAAGAGGGGAGGAGGAGGAGGAGGAGATGAAGGGATGAAGGACACATGTTTCTGGGTTTTAAATGTTTTCTCTTTTTTTGGCCAGGAATCGATTTTGCCCTCCTTTGATGTAGAGATGGAGAGATGAGAGGAGAGGAGGAGGACAGGAGGAGAGGAGGAGGAGAGGAGGGATGTATCGATTGAGAGATGAGAGGAGGAAAGGAGGGATGTGTCATGGAGAGATGAGCAGAGAGGAGGAGGAGATGAGGGGACTGGTGAAGTGGTGGAGAGATGGAGATGATTGCACTGATTAGGAGGAGGAGAAGAGGAAAGAAGGGAGGAGAAGGATAAATAAAACATGAGAGATGACGAGGGAGAGGGAACTGGAGCAGAAGGCACCAGAAATATAGATAATGCGAAGAGAGAGGAATAGTGTATCTGGGTTAGGGTTAGAGGAATAGTGTATCTGGGTTAGGGTTAGAGGAATAGTGTATCTGGGTTAGGGTTAGAGGAATAGTGTATCTGGGTTAGGGTTAGAGGAATAGTGTATCTGGGTTAGGGTTAGAGGAATAGTGTTTCTGGGTTAGGGTTAGAGGAATAGTGTATCTGGGTTAGGGTTAGAGGAATAGTGTATCTGGGTTAGGGTTAGAGGAATAGTGTATCTGGGGTTAGGGTTTAGAGTAATAGTGTTTCTGGGTTAGGGTTAGAGGAATAGTGTATCTGGGTTAGGGTTAGAGGAATAGTGTTTCTGGGTTAGGGTTAGAGGAATAGTGTTTCTGGGTTAGGGTTAGAGGAATAGTGTTTCTGGGTTAGGGTTAGAGGAATAGTGTTTCTGGGTTAGGGTTAGAGGAATAGTGTATCTGGGTTAGGGTTAGAGGAATAGTGTATCGGGGTTAGGGTTAGAGGAAACCAGATACACTATTCCTCTAACCCTAACCCATGGTGTCCTTTCTCAATAGCAAGGCTATGCTCACTGAATCTGTACATAGTCAAAGCTTTTCTTCTCCCACTGTGTACTCTCTGTTTAGGGCCAAATAGCGTTCTAGTTTGCTCTGTTTTTTGTTAATTCTCTCCAATGT
>NC_042968.1:87352440-87476107 GCF_901001165.1 Salmo trutta | reverse complement strand
AGAGGGAGAGAGGGGAGAGAGAGAGGAGAGAGAGAGAGAGAGAGAGAGAGAGAAAGAGAAGAGAGAAGAGAGAGAGAGAGAGGTGGGGGAAAAGGGTAGTTGACATTTTCACTCCAACTAGCAGAGGACCGGTGGGTGCAGGCTGGCAGAAGAGGTAATTAGTGTGTTTGTGTGTATTTTCTTGAGGGCTTCAATAAGCTGGCAGTGAAAATGCCATCTGTAAGGTGCCAAGAACAGACACACACACACTCACACACACACACACACACACACACACACACACACACACACACACACACACACACACACACACACACACACACACACACACACACACACACACACACACACACACACACACACTGAGAAAAGGGTGATTTTGACCCGTCTCTACCATAGGTTTGTGTCAGCAATGTGTCCTTCGCTGCACAGATGTAAAACATGTTCTCTCTACCTCTCTCTCCCTCTCCCTCTCTTTGTACCTCTCTCCCACTCTGCCTCTCTCTCTACCCCTCTCTCCCTCTCTCTCCACCCCTCTCTCCCACTCTGCCTCTCTCTCTACCCCTCTCTCCCTCTGTCACTCTCTACCCCTCTCTCCCTCTCCCTCTCCCTCTCTTTGCACCTCTCTCCCACTCTGCCTCTCTCTCTACCCCTCTCCCTCTCTCTGCACCTCTCTCCCTCTCCCTCTCTCTTTGCACCTCTCTCCCACTCTGCCTCTCTCTCTACCCCTCTCTCCCTCTTTCTCTACCCCTCTCTCCTACTCTTCCTCTCGCTCTTGCTCTCTCTCTCTCTCTCTAAACCCCTCTCGCCCAATCTGCCCCTCTCTCCCACTCTCCCTCTCCCTCTCTCTACACCTCCCTCCCACTGCCTCTCCCTCTACCCCTCTCACTCTCTTTCCCACTCTCTTGCCCTCTCTTTCCCTCTCTCTCTCTACCCCTCTCTCCCACTCTGCCTCTCCCTCTCTCTACTCATCCTGCCCACTGCCTCTCCCTCCCTCTCCCTCTACCCCTCACTCCCTCTCTCTCCCTTTTTATCTTTCCCTCCTCTCTCTACCACCTTTCTATACCCCCTTCTCTTTCTCTCTGCCATTCTGCCTCATAATCTCTCTCTCCCCCTCTATCTGCCCTGTTTCTCCCTCCCTCCCCCTCTATCTGCCCCTGTTTCTCCCTCCCTCCCTCCCTCCTCTCTTTCTCATTTATTTAAAGCCATATGCTGTAGGGCCCACAGCTCTCCATGTGGCCTTTGAAGTATGCTAGATTATAAAAACAAATGTTTGGACAACGTTAAATGAGCTCTGGCAGAAAGGAGGAAGGAGACAAACACACGCAAACACATGCATACACAAGGAACCAAGGACAAACGCACACACATACATTTGCTCGCATTCACACTACTACCCACTACTTTCGTAATACAAGAGCCTTATTTACAACTACCAACAAGGAATAAGGATGTGTAGGGAAACTACCACATTACACTGGCACATAATACTATATAACCATATAACACTGGCACATAATACTACGTAACCACATTACACTGGCACATAACACTACATAACCACATTACACTGGCACATAACACTACATAACCACATTACACTGGCACATAATACTATGTAACTACATAACACTACATAACCACATTACACTGGCACATAATACAACGTAACCACATTACACTGGCACATAACACTACATAACCACATTACACTGGCACATAATACTACATAACCACATTACACTGGCACATAATACTACGTAACCACATTACACTGGCACATAACACTACATAACCACATAACACTGGCACATAATACTACATAACCACATTACACTGGCACATAACACTACATAACCACATTACTCTGGTACATAACACTACATAACCACATAACACTGGCACATAATACTACATAACCACATTACTCTGGTACATAACACTACATAACCACATAACACTGGCACATAATAACACTACATAACCACATTACTCTGGTACATAACACTACATAACCAAATAACACTGGCACATAACACTACTACATAACCACATTACTCTGGCACATAATACTACTACATAACCACATTACTCTGGCACATAACACTACATAACCACATTACTCTGGCACATAATACTACATAACCAGATTACTCTGGTACATAACACTACTTAACCACATTACTCTGGCACATAATACTACATAACCACATTACTCTGGCACATAATACTACATAACCAGATTACTCTGGTACATAACACTACTTAACCACATTACTCTGGCACATAATACTACATAACCACATTACTCTGGCACATAATACTACATAACCACATTACTATTGCTCATTAGCAGGTGTGATTTTGAAATTCCCCGTTAACAAGGTTGTGTCACCTAGTGTGAAGTGCCCTGGGTGAGAGAGGAAAGTTACTGTATTAATCCTATATCCATATCTAAAAGTGTGTTTAATCCTCTCCCTTCTCAAGTTTGCTCATAAGATATTATGAGTCGTCTGGCCTGGTTTCACCTTCCATAACCTCAGGTTTGTTGTTCCGCCCTCCATCATCCCCACTTCAGAAAATCAGATCATGTCTCTATACTCCTGCTTCCTGTTTACAAACAGAAGCTCAAACAGGAAGTTCCCGTGATGAACTCCATAGAGAAATGGTCATCCGAATCGGAGGCTATGATGCAGGATCTCAATCTGACCACCATCATTCCTGTTCCCAAGAACTCAAAGACTTCATGTAACAATGACTACCACCCTGTAGCACTCACTTCTGTAATCTTGAAGTCCTTTGAGAGGCTGGTTATGGCACACATCTCCTCCACCGTCCCAGACACCCTAGATCCACTCCAATTAGCATACTGCCCCAACAGATCCACAGACAATGCAACCTCAATTGCGCTACACACTGCCCTCTCTGACCTGGACAAGAGGAATAGCTATGTGAGAATGCTGTTCATCAACTACAGCTCAGCGTTTAACACCATAGTGCCCTCCATGCTTGTCACCAGGGACCCTGGGACTGAACACCTTCATCTGCAACTGGATCCTGGACTTCCTGACGGGTTGACCCCAGGTGGTGAGAGGTAACATCACCTCTGCCATGCTGACCCTCAACATTGGGGCCCCACAGGGGTGTGTGATTAGACCCTCCTGTACTCCCTGTTTACCCACGACTGTGTGGCCAAGTATGACTCCAACTTCATTATCATGTTGGCTGATGACACGACGGTGGTAGGACTGATCACCAATGGCAATTTTTTTACATTTTTTCACCTTTATTTAACCAGGTAAGCTAGTTGAGAACAAGTTCTCATTTACAACTATGACCTGGCCAAGATAAAGCAAAGCAGTGAGACACAAACAACAACACAGAGTTACACAGGGGATAAACAATGTTACAGGGAGGAGGTCAGAGAACGATGAGACATGTTACAGGGAGGAGGTCAGAGAACGATGAGACAGGTTACAGGGAGGAGGTCAGAGAACGATGAGACAGGTTACAGGGAGGTCAGAGAACGATGAGACAGGTTACAGGGAGGAGGTCAGAGAACGATGAGACATGTTACAGGGAGGTCAGAGAACGATGAGACAGGTTACAGGGAGGAGGTCAGAGAACGATGAGACAGGTTACAGGGAGGAGGTCAGAGAACGATGAGACAGGTTACAGGGAGGAGGTCAGAGAACGATGAGACATGTTACAGGGAGGAGGTCAGAGATCGATGAGACATGTTACAGGGAGGAGGTCAGAGAACGATGAGACAGGTTACAGGGAGGAGGTAAGAGAACGATGAGACATGTTACAGGGAGGAGGTCAGAGAACGATGAGACAGGTTACAGGGAGGAGGTCAGAGAACGATGAGACATGTTACAGGGAGGAGGTCAGAGAACGATGAGACAGGTTACAGGGAGGAGGTCAGAGATCGATGAGACAGGTTACAGGGAGGAGGTCAGAGAACGATGAGACAGGTTACAGGGAGGAGGTCAGAGAACGATGAGACATGTTACAGGGAGGAGGTCAGAGAACGATGAGACATGTTACAGGGAGGAGGTCAGAGAACGATGAGACAGGTTACAGGGAGGAGGTCAGAGAGCGATGAGACATGTTACAGGGAGGAGTTCAGAGAACGATGAGACATGTTACAGGGAGGAGGTCAGAGAACGATGAGACATGTTACAGGGAGGAGGTCAGAGAACGATGAGACAGGTTACAGGGAGGAGGTCAGAGAACGATGAGACAGGTTACAGGGAGGAGGTCAGAGAACGATGAGACATGTTACAGGGAGGAGGTCAGAGAACGATGAGACATGTTACAGGGAGGAGGTCAGAGAACGATGAGACATGTTACAGGGAGGAGGTCAGAGAACGATGAGACATGTTACAGGGAGGAGGTCAGAGAACGATGAGACATGTTACAGGGAGGAGGTCAGAGAACGATGAGACATGTTACAGGGAGGAGGTCAGAGAACGATGAGACAGGTTACAGGGAGGAGGTCAGAGAACGATGAGACATGTTACAGGGAGGAGGTCAGAGAACGATGAGACATGTTACAGGGAGGAGGTCAGAGAACGATGAGACATGTTACAGGGAGGAGGTCAGAGAACGATGAGACAGGTTACAGGGAGGAGGTCAGAGAACGATGAGACATGTTACAGGGAGGAGGTCAGAGAACGATGAGACAGGTTACAGGGAGGAGGTCAGAGATCGATGAGACAGGTTACAGGGAGGAGGTCAGAGAACGATGAGACATGTTACAGGGAGGAGGTCAGAGAACGATGAGACAGGTTACAGGGAGGAGGTCAGAGAACGATGAGACAGGTTACAGGGAGGAGGTCAGAGAACGATGAGACAGGTTACAGGGAGGTCAGAGAACGATGAGACAGGTTACAGGGAGGAGGTCAGAGAACGATGAGACATGTTACAGGGAGGAGGTCAGAGAACGATGAGACAGGTTGCAGGGAGGAGGTCAGAGATCGATGAGACATGTTACAGGGAGGAGGTCAGAGAACGATGAGACAGGTTACAGGGAGGTCAGAGAACGATGAGACATGTTACAGGGAGGAGGTCAGAGAACGATGAGACATGTTACAGGGAGGAGGTCAGAGAACGATGAGACATGTTACAGGGAGGAGGTCAGAGAACGATGAGACATGTTACAGGGAGGAGGTCAGAGAACGATGAGACAGGTTACAGGGAGGAGGTCAGAGAACGATGAGACATGTTACAGGGAGGAGGTCAGAGAACGATGAGACATGTTACAGGGAGGAGGTCAGAGAACGATGAGACATGTTACAGGGAGGAGGTCAGAGAACGATGAGACAGGTTACAGGGAGGAGGTCAGAGAACGATGAGACATGTTACAGGGAGGAGGTCAGAGAACGATGAGACAGGTTACAGGGAGGAGGTCAGAGATCGATGAGACAGGTTACAGGGAGGAGGTCAGAGAACGATGAGACATGTTACAGGGAGGAGGTCAGAGAACGATGAGACAGGTTACAGGGAGGAGGTCAGAGAACGATGAGACAGGTTACAGGGAGGAGGTCAGAGAACGATGAGACAGGTTACAGGGAGGAGGTCAGAGAACGATGAGACATGTTACAGGGAGGAGGTCAGAGAACGATGAGACAGGTTACAGGGAGGAGGTCAGAGAACGATGAGACAGGTTACAGGGAGGAGGTCAGAGAACGATGAGACATGTTACAGGGAGGAGGTCAGAGAACGATGAGACATGTTACAGGGAGGAGGTCAGAGAACGATGAGACATGTTACAGGGAGGAGGTCAGAGAACGATGAGACAGGTTACAGGGAGGAGGTCAGAGAACGATGAGACATGTTACAGGGAGGAGGCCAGAGAACGATGAGACAGGTTACAGGGAGGAGGTCAGAGAACGATGAGACAGGTTACAGGGAGGAGGTCAGAGAACGATGAGACATGTTACAGGGAGGAGGTCAGAGAACGATGAGACATGTTACAGGGAGGAGGTCAGAGAACGATGAGACAGGTTACAGGGAGGAGGTCAGAGAACGATGAGACATGTTACAGGGAGGAGGTCAGAGAACGATGAGACAGGTTGCAGGGAGGAGGTCAGAGATCGATGAGACATGTTACAGGGAGGAGGTCAGAGAACGATGAGACAGGTTACAGGGAGGAGGTCAGAGAACGATGAGACAGGTTACAGGGAGGAGGTCAGAGAACGATGAGACATGTTACAGGGAGGAGGTCAGAGAACGATGAGACAGGTTGCAGGGAGGAGGTCAGAGATCGATGAGACATGTTACAGGGAGGAGGTCAGAGAACGATGAGACAGGTTACAGGGAGGTCAGAGAACGATGAGACAGGTTACAGGGAGGAGGTCAGAGATCGATGAGACATGTTACAGGGAGGAGGTCAGAGATCGATGAGACAGGTTACAGGGAGGTCAGAGAACGATGAGACAGGTTACAGGGAGGAGGTCAGAGAACGATGAGACAGGTTACAGGGAGGAGGTCAGAGAACGATGAGACAGGTTACAGGGAGGAGGTCAGAGAACGATGAGACAGGTTACAGGGAGGAGGTCAGAGAACGATGAGACAGGTTACAGGGAGGAGGTCAGAGAACGATGAGACATGTTACAGGGAGGAGGTCAGAGAACGATGAGACATGTTACAGGGAGGAGGTCAGAGAACTGGCAGTGTGGTGCCAGGACAACAACCTCTCCCTCAACATCGGCAAGCCAGGTCCTGAGGCAGTAAAGCATCCCTAAACCATCACACTACCACCACCATGCTTGACCGTTGGTATGAGGTTCTTACTGTAGAATGCAGTGTTTGGTTTTTTCACCAGGCGTGTCGTTCAAAAAGTTATACTTTTTAATAATCTGTCCATTAGACCATTCTTTCAAAAGTCCTGAGGATCATCGATGTGCTTCCAGGTGCTTTTTTGGCAAACTTAAGTAAATGTTTTAGATGACATGAGTCCCATTATGCCTGGTGATAACCAAATGTTTGCATTCCACAGTAAGAACCTCATACCAACGGTCAAGCATGGTGGTAGTGTGATGGTTTGGGTTTTTTATTATCTATATTATCATCATCACTGCATTGTTGGGAAAGAGCTCTCAAGGTAAGAATTTCCCTGTGCTGTTTTAACACCTGTTGTATCCTGTGGACGTGGTGAATAAACTTTGAAACTTAAAACTTCTGCTCAGGAATGAGGAGCTTGTTGTAGCAGTAAGATACTGTTTGTTGCCGCGAGACACACACTTTGATCTCACATACACACACACACACATACTTGACGAACTCCCGTGTGCGTTGCTGGTATTTACATTCCATAGCGACAGCCCTAGGATCGCCCCGGCAACGCGTCTGACATTCTAGAACTTCGTAATTAACCATAATCCTGCTCAGCCAGAGGAGATGCGATAAGACACACACACACTTAAAGACACAGACAAACAGACATCTCTGGTTTATGTGAGGAGAACTCAGTGAGTAGGAAAACAGGCTGCAACCCAAATGGCACCCCGTTCTCTCATTGGTAAACTACTTTGGCACATAGCCCTATGGGTCCTGGTAAAAGCCCTCACTTCGTCTCCAGGGATTATTCTCCACAATATAATATTATTGGATGCCTTACATTTACAGCTGGATATACAGTAGCGAGAGAGAGAGAGAGATGGAGAGAGAGAGCGAGAGAGAGAGAGAGAGGGGAAGAGAGAGAGCGAGAGAGAGAGAGGGGAAGAGAGAGAGCGAGAGAGAGAGAGGAAGAGAGAGAGAGAGAGGAAGAGAGAGAGAGAAAGAAGATGAGTTAGAGCGAGAGAGAGAGATGATGAGATAGAGAGAAGATGAAAGAGAGGAAGAGAGAGAGAGATGATGACATAGAGAGATAAACAGATGAGCATTAATGCAAATGTGTTCAATAGAGCAGAAGAGAGATAATTAGATGGAGTTAGAGAGACAGACAGGTATAGAATGAATGGGAGATATAATTAGATGGAGAGACAGACAGGTATAGAAGGAATGGGAGATATGGGAGATACAATTAGATGGAGAGACAGACAGGTATAGAGGGAATGGGAGATATAATTAGATGGAAAGAGAGAGAGAGAGAGAAAGAGAGAGAGGAAGAGAGAGAGAGATGGAGAGAGGAAGAGAGAGAGAGAGGAAGAGAGAGAGGAAGAGAGAGAGGAAGAGAGAGAGAGATGAAGAGGGAGAGAGGAAGAGAGAGGAAGAGAGAGGAAGAGAGAGGAAGAGAGAGCGAGAGAGTGAGATGGAGAGAGGAAGAGAGAGAGAGAGGAAGAGAGAGAGAGATGGAGAGAGAGAGAGATGGAGAGAGGAAGAGAGAGAGAGATGGAGAAAGGAAGAGAGAGAGGAAGAGAGATGAGAGAGAGAGAAAGAAGATGAGTTAGAGAGAGAGAGATGATGAGATAGAGAGAGGAAGAGAGATGATGAGAGAGGAAGAGAGAGAGAGATGATGACAGAGAGATAAACAGATGAGCATTAATGCAAATGTGTTCAATAGAGCAGAAGAGAGATAATTAGATGGAGTTAGAGAGACAGACAGGTATAGAGGGGATGGGAAGAGATAATTAGATGGAGAGACAGACAGACAGGTATAGAGGGGATGGGAAGAGAGAGAGGAAGAGAGAGAGAGAGAATATGAGAAAGAGAGGAAGAGAGAGAGAGATGATGACATAGAGAGATAAACAGATGAGCATTAATGCAAATGTGTTCAATAGAGCAGAAGAGAGATACTTAGATGGAATTAGAGAGACAGACAGGTATACAGGGGATGGGAAAGATAATTTGATGGAGAGAGAGACAGAGCGTAAACACAGAGCTTCTGAGATATAGAGGGACGTGGAGGGGATGAAAGAAAGAGGGAAAGAGTATAAAAAAAGTATATATATATATATATATAGAGAGAGAGAGAGAGAGAGAGAAGGAGAGAGAGAGTGTTCACTGTAAATTTTGATTGTTTATTTCACTTTTGTTTGTTATCTATTTCAGTTGCTTTGGCAATGTTAACATATGTTTCCCATGCCAATAATGATCAATGTTAACATATGTTTCCCATGCCAATAAAGATCAATGTTAACATATGTTTCCCATGCCAATAAAGATCAATGTTAACATATGTTTCCCATGCCAATACAGATCAATGTTAACATATGTTTCCCATGCCAATACAGATCAATGTTAACATATGTTTCCCATGCCAATACAGATCAATGTTAACATATGTTTCCCATGCCAATAAAGATCAATGTTAACATATGTTTCCCATGCCAATAAAACCCCTTGAATTGAGAGAGTCCAGTGAAGAATAAATACCATTGTAAATACAACCCATATTTATGTTCATTTACAGTATTTACCCTTTTGTAACTTAACTATTTGCACATAATATGACATTTGAAATGTCTTTATTCTTTTGGAACTTTTGTGAATGTAATGTTTACTTTCAAATGTTTTATAATTTTTTTGTTTATTATGTACTTCACTTGCTTTGGCAATGTAAACAAATGTTTCCCTTGCCAATAAAGCCCTTCAATTAACTTGAAATTGAGAGAGAGAGATAGAGACAGAGACAGAGAGAGAGAGAGAGAGAGAGAGAGAGAGAGAGAGAGACAGAGGGAGAAAGAGAAAGAGAGACAGAGAGACAGAGAGAGAGAATGAGGGGAAGTGAGAGAGAGGAAAGGAGAGAGAGAGGCAGAGAGATAGAGAGATGGAAAGAGCATAGGGACATGACTATATCGCTCTCTCTCGCGCTCTCTCTCTGTCACTCTCTCTCTCTCCCTCTGTCACTATATCTCTCTCTCCAGCTGTCTCTCTCTATTTCCATCTGTCTCTCTCTCGTTTTCTCTCTCTCCTTTTTTCCTTTGTTTCGATGTTATGTTGGTGTGTCCTAGTGTGACACCGTGGCTCTAAATTAGACTAGATGAATAACTAAGGAGAAAAAGCCAAGCCTCTGAGCACTATCTCTCCCTCCTGTTGTCATCTTCTGCAGAGCTCAAAAGCCTCTGGATTTGTTCTCTGTTCACACTACAACCAATTTCATACCCACACAGACGCGCACGCTCACACCCACACGCACGCACACACACACCCATGAAAAGATGCTTACACGCACGCTTCATACTCCTCAGAGGAAAACGTCAGTTCAAATCACACCAGAGAAAATTGTTCTCATATTCCAGAGCTGCTGTTCTGTCGACATTCTGGGTTTTTAAATCAAATCAAATTACATTTTATTGGTCCCATACACATATTTAGCAGATGTTATTGCGGGTGAAGTGAAATGCTTGTGCTCCAACAATGCAGTAATATCTAACAATACACAGCAATACACACACATCTAAAAAGTAAAAGAACAATATAGAAATATTTGGACGAGCAATTTTTTTATTTTATTTATTTAACCTTTATTTAACTATGCAAGTCAGTTAAGAACAAATTATTATTTACAATGACGGCCTACCAAAAGGTAAAAGGCCTCCTGCGGGGACGGGGGCCTGGGGTTAAACATAAAAAAAAAAATAATAATACAATATAAATATAGGACAAAACACACATCACAACAAGAGAGACAAAACAACACTACATAAAGAGAGACCTAAGACAACAGAGTGAGTCCGGAGTATAAATATATACATACACTACATGACAAAAATGATGTTTACACCTGCTCATCGAACATCTCATTCCAAAATCATATGGAGTTGGTCCCCCTTTGCTGCTATAACAACCTCCACTCTTCTGGGAAGGCTTTCCACTAGATGTTGGAACATTGCTGCTATAACAGCCTCCACTCTTCTGGGAAGGCTTTCCACTAGATGTTGGAACATTGCTGCGGGGACTTGCTTCCATTCAGCCACAAGAGTATTAGTGATGTTTGACACTTATGTTTGGCGATTAAGGCCTGGCTCGCGGTCGGCGTTCCAAATCATCCCAAAGGTGTTCATTGGGGTTGACGTCAGGGCTCTGAGTAGGCCAGTCAAGTTCTTCGACACCGATCTCTACAAAAGATTTCTGTACGGACCTCGCTTTGTGCACAGGGGCATTGGGGCGGCAGCGTGGCCTAGTGGTTAGAGCATTGGACTAGTAACCGAAAGGTTGCAAGATTGAATCCCTGAGCTGACAAGGTAAAAATCTGTTGTTCTACCCCTGAACAAGGCAGTTAACCCAGGCCATCATTGAAAATAAGAATTTGTTCTTAACTGACTTGCCTAGTTAAATAAAGGTAAAATAAAAACTGTCATGCTGAAACAGGAAAGTGATTTACACAAACTGTTGCCACAAAGTTGGATGCGCAGAATCATCTAGAATGTCGTTGTAGTGTTAAGATTTCCCTTCACTGGAACAAAGGGGCCCAAACCATGAAAAAAAAAGTCCTCCTCCAACAAACTTTACAGTTGGCGCTATGAATTCGGGCAGGTAGCGTTCTCCTGGCATCTGCCAAACCCTGATTTGTCTGTCAGACTGCAAGATTGTGAAGCATGAGAACGCGTTTCCACTGCTCAAGAGTCGAGTCGCGGCGAGCTTTACACCACTCCAGCCGACGCTTCGCATTGCACATGGTGATCTTAGGCTTGTGTGCAGCTGCTCGGCCATGGAAAGCCATTTCATGAAGCTCCCGATGAACAGTTCTTGTGCTGACGTTGCTTTCAGAGGCAGTTTGCAATTCGGTAGTGACTGCTGCAACCGAGGACAGATGATTTTTATGCGCTCTGTTCTTCAGCACTCGGAGGTCGCATTCTGTGAGTTTATGTGTCCTACCACTTCGGGGCTGAGCCGTTGTTGCTCCTAGACAATTCCGCTTCACAATAACAGCACTTATAGTTGACAGGGGCAGCTCTAGCAGGGCAGAAATTTGATGAACTGAAGAAAAAAAAAATGTACGGAGAAAAGCATTTTGGAAAGGTGTTGGAAAGGTGGCATCCTATGACAGTGCAATGTTGAATGTCACTGAGCTCTTCAGTAAGGCCGTTCTACTGCCAATGTTTGTCTATGGAGATTGCATGGCTGTGTTCTCGAATGTATACACCTGTCAGCAACGGGTGTGGCTGAAATAGCTGAATCCACTAATTTGAAAGGGTGTCCACATACTTTTGTATATATAGTGCATATGGGGGCACCAGGTAGCCTAGTGGTTAGAGCATTGCAGGGAGGAGGTCAGAGAACGTCAGTAACCAAAAGGTTGCAAGATCGAATCCCTGAGCTGACAAGGTACAAATCTGTCGTTCTGCCCCTGAACAAGGCAGTTAACCCTTACCGTAACCCTTACCTTAACCTTAAACAGTTGCAATTCATGCCTAAACTTAACTGTTGAAATTTTACATTAATTATTGTAATTTTTTTTAGGAAAGGGTTTACTTTCTTACCACTGGAGGAAATTACATCATATACTTTAAGCTGAAGTAAAGCAGATGAACTATGACCTGTTCTGTAAATCCATGGACAATGCCTGAGCACTCAACCTCAGCTCTTTGGGATGGCCTCTCTCTCTTTCTCTCCAAGTCCTGCTTTCACTCTCTGCAGAACATTTATCCCCCCTCCCTCACTCCTCAACAAATCCATCCTACCCCTCCCTCAATCCCTTCCCTTCTCTAACCCTCTCTTCATCTCTGTTTCCCTCACTCAGAGAGGTGTGAGAAAAACACAAGTCCAGCTCATGAATGATCATTAAAGAATTCTTAGGCAACCATATTCTCTCTCTCTGTCTCTCATCCCTCAATCCCTCTCTCCAGCCCTCTGTATCTCTCTCTATGTGTCTATCTTGTAACACTAGCAGTACTGAGACATGGCCCCAGGGCAGAACTTTAAATATTCAACACAACAAGTTATTATGGGAGAAAAGCCCGGCCAATGTCCCAGCAGTAGTGCACTCAAAGATCTGTGTGTGTGTATACGTGTGTGCGTGCATGTGTGTGGGTGTGTGTGTTTGTGTGTGTTTGAGTGGGTGTGTGTTTGAGTGTGTGTGTGTGTGTGTGTGTTTGAGTGGGGGTGTGTGTGTGTGTGTGTGTGTGTGTGTGTGTGTGTGTGTGTGTGTGTGTGTGTGTGTGTGTGTGTGTGTGTGTGTGTGTGTGTGTTTGAGTGGGTGTTTGTTGATTTGAATAGGTCAGACGTTCTATAGATTTGGTCAGAGTTTGTTTCCTTGACCTGCTAGTTTTCTGTGCTGAAACTGAGATACTGTAGAATGTTTGCCAAAACCCTAACCCACTCGTCTTCCCCTTGGCTAACTCTTCATAGCATTTCATACAGCACAACATGCTATTCAAAATACAGTAGCTTCTGAAGTTTTCCAATTGAACATTTTACTATTTCTTGAAAGGTTTCAAGTTTTCTTCCAACAGCGACAATATACAGAGATTCCAAACTAGCAAATGCTATTTCTATAGATGTCTAGGGCCATGTTAAAGTCACAGCCCTGCTCTGCAGATGTAGGCCAGCCATGTTAAAGTCACAGCCCTGCTCTGCAGATGTAGGCCAGCCATGTTAAAGTCACAGCCCTGCTCTGCAGATGTAGGCCAGCCATGTTAAAGTCACAGCCCTGCTCTGCAGATGTAGGCCAGTGTCTATATGTTCCTACAGTACATAGTGAGATCCAGTGACGGTCAGGGCTATTTAAGATGAGGGAGGACAATTTTTTTTTGTTCATGAGCGTGGACTTATTTCTATTACATCATGTTGGATGACTCTCATTCATATTCCATTCACCCAGCTCAATGTAACAGCGATAGGCTTAGGCTACTACATTTTCCCAATAACCATCATGAGGTTGCTACAACCTAGCCTATGAGTGAAAGTTTACAACCTAGCCTATGAGTGAAGTTTACAACCTAGCCTATGAGTGAAGTTTACAACCTAGCCTATGAGTGAAAGTTTACAACCTAGCCTATGAGTGAAGTTTACAACCTAGCCTATGAGTGAAGTTTACAACCTAGCCTATGAGTGAAGTTTACAACCTAGCCTATGAGTGAAGTTTACAACCTAGCCTATGAGTGAAGTTTACAACCTAGCCTATGAGTGAAGTTTACAACCTAGCCTATGAGTGAAGTTTATAACCTAGCCTATGAGTGAAGTTTACAACCTAGCCTATGAGTGAAGTTTACAACCTAGCCTATGAATGAAAGTTTATAACCTAGCCTATGAGTGAAGTTTACAACCTAGCCTATGAGTGAAAGTTTACAACCTAGCCTATGAACAAAGTATATTGCCCCGGTGGAAATACATTTGTAATACCAAAAGCCTTACCTTGACTTGGAACAGTTCCAGTGTTGTGTTGGATATTCATAGCCAGCTAGCTAACATAGCATCCCTCTGTATGAGCAGGATGTTTCAGTAGGCTAAACTAGCTAGCTGCACTTGCTAGCTACGGAAGTGAAACTGAAAGTGAAACAAAATTACAATATCTCTCCCTCTCTATTTCTGTCTTGCTTCTCCTTCATTTAGGAATAAATTAATATGTTTAAAACTGTTAAACTATTGTCTTTCTCTCTCTTTTGTCAGCTACTCACCACATTGTATACACTGCAGCGCTAGCTAGCTGTAGCTTATGCTTTCAGTACTAGATTCATTCTCTGATACTTTGACTGGGTGGACAACATGTCAGTTCATGCTGCAAGAGCTCTGATAGGCTGGAGGACTTCCTCCGGAAGTTGTCATAATTACTGTGTAAGTCTATGGAAGGGGGTGAGAACTAAGAGCATACTATGTTTTGTATTAAAGTCAATGTACCCAGAGGAGGACAGAAGCTAGCTGTCCTCCAGCTACATCATGGTGCTACCCTACAGAGTGCTGCTGAGGCAACTGTAGACCTTCATTGCAAAATAGTGTGTTTTAATCAGTTATTTGTTGAATATTGATTATATTTAATATAGTTTTATCTAAAAAAGGATAACTTTTAAATGTTTTACAATTTACACTTTTATGAAATTCACTGAGGAGGATGGTCCTCCCCTTCCTCCTCTGAGGAGCCTCCTCTGGTGTGATCCTGTCCCAGTTATAGCTATACACCCAAGTGGGCTGGATGGAGGCTCTATCCAACACACACACACACACACACACACACACACACACACACACACACACACACACACACACACACACACTACTTGTAGGGGTCAACACTACCAGCAGAACTCTCGCTGAAACTAGTAGTGTAATTAGGGACTAATTAGCATGCTAGCGTTAGGACTACGAGAGTCTCTTCGCTACACTGCCTGAGAGAGGGAGGAGGAGAGAGAGGGAGAGGAGAGGAAGAGATGGCGGAAAAGAGCGAGGGAAAGAGAGAGAAAGGGAGAGCAGGTGAGAGAGGGAGAGGGAGAGAGAGCGAGAGAGAGACGGAGGAAAAGAGCGAGGGAAAGAGAGAGAACGGGAGAGCAGTTGAGAGAGAGAAAGGAGAGAGAGAGAGAAAAAGGATTAGAGAGAGACAGCCCTTTAATAGGGAATATCTGCACAGGGTCCTCTGTTACAAGTGTGTGTGTGAGAGAGCGAGAGAGAGAGAGAGAGAGAGAGAGAGAGAGAGAGAGAGAGAGAGAGAGAGAGAGAGAGAGAGAGAGAGAGAGTGTGTGTGTATTTTTGTGAGTGCGAGTGTGATTGACAGCTAGGGTAATTATAGTCCCTCAGTGGCGGTAAACTCCGATTGACCCCGTATGGTGGGTTCTAGAACCCTGGACACTGACGCACCGCGCCTCAGCCAACTGACACTACCGCCGGCGCTGAAAATAGACCCGTGAGACAGAGGAGACAGAAAGCGAGAGAAAGACACCATGAAAAAAAAACACTGTGGCAAACTATTTGACCATGGTTACTGATCAAAACCTTAGAACAACCTTGACAAAGAACAGGCTCAATGAGCATAGCCTTGCCATTGAGAAGGGTAGACACAGGAAAACATGGCTCCCTGTAGAGGAAAGGCTGTGCAACCACTGCACTACAGCAGAATCTGAGACAGAGCTGCATTTTCTGACAAAATTTAAAAAATGTAAAACAAGTAGAGAGTGTCATTTAAAAGACCTCTCTGATGAGGATAGGCTACCTGTCCTGTTGGGGGAGGACACAGAGAGCTGTGGGTTGGCAGCGCACTACATTGCTGCCTGACATAAGATGAGGGACAGTGTCTGACAGACCAACCAATCTGCACATGTACTCTATGCTTATTGTTAATGTTCAAGGTATGGTTATTTTGACCCTTGATTATTATTGTTACTGTTGTCCCGTTGACAATATTGATTATTATTATTTTAATTATGTTAATATTGTAAACCTCCAAAGTAAGCTTTGGCAATATGCACATTGATACAGCATGCCAATAATTGAATTGAAAGAGAGAGAGGGAGACAGAGTGAGACAGACATAGAGAGAGAGAAAGAGAAAGAAAAAGAAAGAAAGAAAGAAAGAAAGAGAGAGAGAGAGAGAGAGAGAGAGAATTAGACGGACACCCGCTAATTATCAAAATACAGAAAAGAGCCGTTAAATTCTACAACCACCTAAAAGGAAGCGATTCCCAAACCTTCCCATAACAAAGCCATCACCTACAGAGAGATGAACCTGGAGAGGAGTCCCCTAAGCAAGCTGGTCCTGAGGCTCTGTTCACAAACACAAACAGACCCCACAGAGCCCCAGGACAGCAACACAATTAGACACAACCAAATCATGAGAAAACAAAAAAGATAATTACTTGACACATTGGAAAGAATTAACAAAAAAACTGACCAAACTAGAATGTTATTTGGCCCGAAAGAGAAAGTACACAATGGCAGAATACCTGACCATATTAGAGACACATATTTCCCTCAGATTATACAGACCTACAAAGATTTTTAAAACAAATCCAATTTTCATAAACTCCCATATCTATTGGATGAAATACCACAGTGTGCCATCACAGCAGCAACCAATCTTTTATATATATATATATATATTTTATGGCACACGAGACACCTGTCTGATTCACGCCTGTCTGAATGGACTAATCCACTGTAGAGGCCTGTCTGAGTCGACTAATCCACTGTGGAGGCCTGTCTGAATGGACTAATTCATTGTGGAGGCCTGTCTGAATGGACTAATTCATTGTGGAGGCCTGTCTGAGTGGACTAATTCAATGTAGAAGCCTGTCTGAGTGGACTAATCCATTGTGGAGGCCTGTCTGAGTGGACTAATCTACTGTGGAGGCCTGTCTGAATGGACTAATTCATTGTAGAGGCCTGTCTGAATGGACTAATTCATTGTGGAGGCCTGTCTGAGTGGACTAATTCACTGTAGAGGCCTGTCTGAGTGGACTAATCCATTTTGGAGGCCTGTCTGAGTGGACTAATTCATTGTAGAGGCCTGTCTGAATGGACTAATTCATTGTAGACGCCTGTCTGAATGGACTAATTAATTGTAGAGGCATGTCTGAATGGACTAATTCATTGTATCATCGGATGGGGCCACAGTGTCTTCTGATCCCTCCTGTCTCAGCCTCCAGTATTTATGCTGCAGTAGTTTATGTGCCGGGGGGCTAGGGTCAGTCTGTTTCATCTGGAGTATTCTCTTGTCTTATCCGGTGTCCTGTGTGAATTTAAATATGCTCTCTCTAATTCTCTCTCTCTTTCTCTCTTTCTTTCTTTCTCTCGGAGGACCTGAGCCCTAGGACCATGCCTCGGGACTACCTGGCATGATGACTCCTTGCTGTCCCCAGTCCACCTAGCCATGCTGCTGCTCCAGTTTCAACTGTTCTGCCTGCGGCTACGGAACCCTGACCTGTTCACCGGACGTGCTTGTTGCACCCTCGACAACTACAATGATTATTATTATTTGACCATGCTGGTCATTTATGAACATTTTAACATCTTGACCATGTTCTGTTATAATATCCACCCGGCACAGCCAGAAGAGGACTGGCCACCCCTCATAGCCTGGTTCCTCTCTAGGTTTCTTCCTAGGTTTTTGGCCTTTCTAGGGAGTTTTTCCTAGGGAGTTTTTCCTAGCCACCGTGCCTCTTTCACATGCATTGCTTGCTGTTTGGGGTTTTAGGCTGGGTTTCTGTACAGCACTTTGAGATTTCAGCTGATATACGAAGGGCTATATAAATAAATTTGATTTGATTTGATTGTAGAGGCCTGTCTGAATGGACTAATCCACTGTGGAAGCCTGTCTGAGTGGACTAATCCATTGTAGAAGCCTGTCTGAGTGGACTAATCCACTGTGGAAGCCTGTCTGAGTGGACTAATCCACTGTGGAAGCCTGTCTGAGTGGACTAATCCACTGTGGAAGCCTGTCTGAGTGGACTAATCCATTGTAGAAGCATGTCTGAGTGGACTAATCCACTGTGGAAGCCTGTCTGAGTGGACTAATCCACTGTGGAAGCCTGTCTGAATGGACTAATCCACTGTTGAAGCCTGTCTGAATGGACTAATCCACTGTGGAAGCCTGTCTGAATGGACTAAATGCACTGTGGAAGCCGTGGGGGTGGCACACCAATATCACTATTACTTACTGTCATTTGTAATCTATAATGTTTGTTTGGCTACGGTCTTCCTGTTAATGCCTTCAATAAACTATTATAACTGTCTTACCGTTGTCATTGTAGGAGTGGACACATTGTTTCTATAGCACACAACCTAAGCTCCAGTACACTTTTACAAGTTGTCAATTTATTCAAATGTCTTTTGTTTATAGTGCTCCTGTCAATCTTGAGTACCTGATTACACACAGAAGTAGGACTAGTCTACCTGGCCTGCGCATAAATGTAGACCTATAAGTGTGCTTATTTGTGAAATGGATACTATTTCTGATTGTCTTAACTGACCATCAGTGTGGAGCTTCTCAAAGTCAGTTTTTCTTTGCCTCACATAGCAAATAAACAAAGTCTGTTTTTTAAGAATTACAATAGTTCCTCAACATAGCCTATTTGAAAAACACTTCCAGCTCTCTTCCTTTCGATTAACACTCAGCATGAAAGGGGAAAAAAATGTCATGCTCTGATCTGGTGAAAATAGTCCTACCTGATTACTTCTTATCCTTTTGCACAAAGAGCCTACAGCTGTGTCTGTCTGTCCGGAGCTCACTGGCGCAGGAAACTCTGAGGACCTAGAATATTTTCTACAATGTTACCAGTTTTACCAAGTTAACACACGAGTTGATACAACGTTTCCAATTCCATGCAGACAGGCCATGCGTAGCCAGTGTGATTTATAGGATATTTTACATATTGGCAATAGAAGTTACTTCTAGATTTGTATAATTTTCAGTTAGAATTTTGATGAACCATATGACACTGATTTTGAGATATGAAGACTTTGTTATACATTAAATTAAACTGTTCCACAAAATCCTAACTGGCATGCAGAGCAATAGAAATGGTAAGATAACTTGTCACTCAAAATGGTTGCTGACTCCTGGTTTAGCCTATTACTGGCAACTTCAGGAGTGTCATGGCAGAATCTGCCAAGGCCAGCAGCCGCGGGACGAAGAGGGTCGGGAACAGCCCTACTCTCTTTTCCCTTCTTTCGTGTCCTCTTTTCCTTTCCCAGCCTGGTCAGATGCAGTCTCTCTCTCACTCCTAATCTCTCTCACTCCATCTCTCCCTCTTCAAAAAGTAAATCGCTTGTTCCTTCATTCTCTCCTCACTTCTCCTAAATAACACACACTTCACTTTCTCTCTCTCTCTCTCTCTTTCCCTCCCTTTCTCCTCTATCACTTCTCTCCATCTCTCCCATAAAAAAAACATTTTACCTGATGCATGCTTCCATCCTCTAATGATCTCTCCATCTCTCTCCATCTCTCCCTCCATCTCTCCCTTTCCCAGCCCAGTCAAATAGAGCATCATACTGATTGATACTACCTCCATAACTCTCTGGTCTAAGTGTTGGCCACGCCTTTACCCCTGTCTAATCTCAATCACTTACTACTGTAGAATCTCTAGTCAGACAGTGAGTTCATACTGTAATCTAGATGTCACTGGGGGGGGGGGGGGGGGTACAGTCTCAGCTGCATTGCACACAGAAACAGCCCGACGACTCGCACAAGGCCTGGCAGCCAATCCCAGCCTCCAGTTAGAAAGGCTCTAGCCCAATCAGAGAAGAGCAGGACCACGAGGTAGATGACAAAACAATTATCCAGATGCAGTGGAGTATGAGAGAATAAGAGAGGGGAGGAGAGAGAGAGGAGAGGTAAAGAGAGAGAGAGGTAATGAGAGGAAGAGAGGTAAAGAGAAAAAGAGAGAGAAAGGTACGAGAGAAAGAGAGAGCGGTAACGAGATAAAGAGAGAGAGGTAACGAGATAAAGAGCGAGAGGTAACGAGAGGAAGCGAGAGAGAGGTAACGAGAGGAAGAGAGGTAAAGAGAAAAAGAGAGAGAAAGGTACGAGAGAAAGAGAGAGAAAGAGAGAGAGAGGTAATGAGAGAGAGGTGAAGAGAGAAAGAGAGAGAGTGCTAAAGAGAGAAAGAGAGAGAGAGGTAATGAGTGGTAAAGAAAGAGAGAGTGGTAAAAGAGAGAAAGGGAGAGAGAGGGGTAACGATAGAAAGAGAGCGAAAGAGAGGGAGGCTTGTGACGTCTCTATGGCGTGGATGTGTGTGAGGCTGACGACAGTGGTGTGCTTTATCTCTTCTGACCAGGCCACACACACACACACACACACACACACACACACACACTCGAGCACTGAGGCAGAACTGCTGACAACAGACTGGATTATCACTGAGCTTCTCTATCCTTTTTCCTTCTTAAAGATTCATACCATCGCCTCTTCTCTCTCCTCACAGACTTTCTCTTTTCTGCCACGTCTCTCTCCCTCTATCTCAATTCAACTCAACTCAATTCAAAGGGCTTTATTGGCATGGGAAACATATGTTTACATTACATTGCCAAAGCAACAAAAAAAATGGATATCTCTCTCTTTCTGCCCTGTTTCTCTCTAACTCCTCTCTCTGCCTCTCTCTCTTTCTCCCTCTCTCTCTTAACCCTCCTTCTCTCTCTTTCTGACCCCTTCTCTTCCTCCCTCTCTCATCACCCTCCTCTCTCTTTCTGCCTGTCTCCCTCCTTCTCACTCTGACATGTCCCTCTATATATCTCTCAGTGTCTTTGCTCTCAGTGTCTCTGTTCTGTGCACGTGCTCTGTATAGTGTCTAAGAATATGCCACCTCTGTGTGAGATGTACAGTGTACAGATGGCGTGTTTGTCCCCACAACGGTAGGAAAACAAGGAACATTTTCTCTCCTGGGCATTTCCTACGTCCCCATGAGGACAAAGGCTATTTTAAGCTTAGCGGTTACGTTTAGGGTTGCAATTAGGGTTAGAGTTGGAATAAGGGTTAGGGTAAGGGCTTAGTGGTTAGCTTTAGAGTGAGGGTTTGGGTTAGGGTTAAGTTTAGGGTTATGGTAAGGGGTTAGGGGTTCTACCCACAAGGATAGTGTGTGTGTGTGTGTGTGTGTGTGTGTGTGTGTGTGTGTGTGTGTGTGTGTGTGTGTGTGTGTGTGTGTGTGTGTGTGTGTGTGTTGAGTCATACAGAAACAGACAGAGTTATGGGTAGTGACCATCCGAGCAAGTGAATGAGAAACCTGCTTCAATGACTCTGAACGCTTATAGCACACACACACACACACACACACACACACACACACACACACACACACACACACACACACACACACACACACACACACACACACACACACACACACACACACACACCTGGGGGGGGGGGGTGAGCATCAGTTACAATTTTCCATTCTATTAAATAACAGGTAAAGGAGAAGTCGAAATTTACACAAGTGTTACCCGGAGGAAAATGTGGGAGGGTGATGCTTTTTCAATTTCAGTCAGAGTGAGGTTTTAGTATTTATTTTTGTCCAGGGGAGGGTCATGTAATTTGTCATCGATAAATGTCATATTGTTCAACATTTGAGAATAAGTTGCTTATTATATCTCGATCTGTGTGGTCTAAAGCAAACGATCCATAGACTATACCATAGGCATACGCGGAGATGCACAGGGCAAAGCTATTTTTCGAAGAAAATGTACTTCCTTCCCAACGCGCTGCTGGGATGGTGTCTATAAAACTAAGCTACACTGCATTTCACACTCCAGTGGATAGGCGTTCTCAATCATGAGCCCTGGCCTGCCCTGCTCTTGCTGAGGTAAACACTTTTGTGCTGCCTGACCAATGGCTGTACTGTGTACGATGGTAATTCAGGAGGCGAGTCAAAGGCTTCTCCCCCCCAAAAAAAAATTATAATATTTCTCAATTTTTATTTATATCTGTGCACGAACTAGGTCTACTTATGTCCTGTTCAGTTTGAGAGGGAGAGCGGGAAGACGACTAGAAGGATCAGACGTCAACTTGCTACTGCTATAATTGATTTTATATGTTTAATTGCCCATAATGAAGCTATTTATCAAAGTTATTGATCTCACAATAAGATATATTCAAGTGATTTACATAACGTACATTACTATGAAGTGGCAGCCGTGGAGATGGACAGTGCATGGGTGCTGAAAGTAGGCTAATTCGAAAAGGCCTGAATCATTTAAACAGTCTTCATTTTAATTTGACTGTAGGCTAGAAAAAAGAGGCAGGCCTACCTAACTGACAGACTAAATTATAGTCTACTATCCATAGATTTCCTTCAGTCACCATGCACCCCTTAAATATATCAGTCAGTAAAGGGCTCAGTGTTAAAACCAGGGCTCCAATTAAGGGGCTATGTGAGGGTATGTTGAGGGGGTATGTGATGGTATACTGAGGGGGGATGTGAGGGTATACTGAGGGGGTATGTGATGGTATACTGAGGGGGTATATGAGGGTATGTTGAGGGGGTATATGAGGGTATACTGAGGGGGTATGTGAGGGTATATTGAGGGGGGATGTGATGGTATATTGAGGGGGTATGGGAGGGTATATTGAGGGTATATTGAGGGGGTACGTGAAGGTACATTGAAGGGGTATGTGAGGGTATATTGAGGGGGTATGTGAGGGTATATTGAGGGGGGATGTGAGGGTATATTGAGGGGGGATGTGAGGGTATATTGAGGGGGGATGTGAGGGTATATTGAGGGGGTATGGGAGGGTATATTGAGGGTATATTGAGGGGGTACGTGAAGGTACATTTAAGGGGTATGTGAGGGTATATTGAGGGGGTATGTGAGGGTATACTGAGGGGGAATGTGAAAAAACAAGACATCAGAAGTAATGTGTTGACGTTCAGAATTTTAACAGGCTATTAAACAACATACTAACTCTAAATCAGTCAGAAACAAGCCAGGCAGCCTAAGAAGGAGCTAAAATGCATTATGTAGGCTATATTATTATTATTTCAAGGCCATTTAAGAAATACATTGTAAAGCATTTGTGACACGCTACAGGCTTGGAGGAGTGATCAGCATTTCAACAACACATCAACAATAGCACTTCAACAACATGCCTATAAACTTTGCATTTAGGCTGTATAAAATGAAATTGTTGTTATTATTAGTATTATTTCTTAGAATTAAATAATAATGAAAAGAAAAATGCCTTATTAGGATATACAGTCATTCTAAAGTGCTTTTTGAATTAACTTTTAGAAACACGTTTGGCCAGTCTTTGGTTTGAGGATCTTGCGGTGAGCTATGCATGCTTAGTTTGTTCATATAGCCTAGCTAGCAGATGCTCTTATAAACTCAGCAAATAAAGAAACGTCCTCTCACTGTCAACTGTGTTTATTTTCAGCAAACTCAACATGTGTATATATCTGTATGAACATAACAAGATTCAACAACTGTGACATGAACTGAACAAGTTCCACAAACATGTGACTAACAGAAATGGAATAATGTGTCCCTGAACAAAGGGGGGTCAAAATCAAAAGTAACAGTCAATATCTGGTGTGGCCACCAGCTGCATTAAGTACTGCAGTGCATCTCCTCCTCATGGACTGCACCAGATTTGTCAGTTCTTGCTGTGAGATGTTACCCCACTCTTCCACCAAGGCACCTACAAGTTCCCGGACATTTCTGGAGGGAATGGCCCTAGCCCTCACCCTCCGATCCAACAGGTCCCAGACGTGCTCTATGGGATTGAGATCCGGGCTCTTCGCTGGCCATGGCAGAATACTGACATTCCTGTCTTGTAGGAAATCACGCACAGAACGAGCAGTATGGCTGGTGGCATTGTCATGCTGGAGGGTCATGTCAGATGATCAGCTGACGTCCTGTCTCCCTGTAGCGCTGTCTTAGGCGTCTCACAGTACGGACATTGCAATTTATTGCCCTGGCCACATCTGCAGTCCTCATGCCTCCTTGCAGCATGCCCAAGGCACGTTCACGCAGATGCGCAGGGACCCTGGGCATCTTTCTTTTGGTGTTTTTCAGAGTCAGTACAAAGGCCTCTTTAATGTCCTAAGTTTTCATAACTGTGACCTTAATTGCCTACCGTCTGTAAGCTGTTAGTGTCTTAACGACCATTCCACAGGTGCATCTTCATTAATTGTTTATGGGTCATTGATCAAGCATGGGAAACAGAGTTTAAACCCTTTACAATGAAGATCTGTGAAGTTATTTGGATTTTTACGAATTATCTTTGAACGACAGGGCCCTGAAAAGGGGACGTTTCTTTTTAGTTTAGTTTATTACCATGCCCTAATCACAGTCAACACAAATCTATTTTGTAACAACAATATCACGGAATGGAATAAATAAGAAAAATTATAGTTTCCCAAATGAAAAAGTGCATATAGGCCTATCTGATGACATGCGGCTGCTGTGTTAAAAAACAAACAGCTTTTTCTCAAATTCATTGATGATCAGATACTTCCGTTGTAACTGGTTCTGTCACTTTTTTACAGTTGATAAATAACTTAAGCTCTGTTCTAAACTTAAATCCTTGTTTTAAAGAATAGCCTGAATAGAAATCAACATTTTTGTTTCTATATAAAAATAGATTCTGCTTGTCTCCAGTCATGTAAAATGACGTATAATTGCATGAAATGCGTTGATAAAAGGATATTTTTTTATCAGACCACAAATAAGATGGTAGATTCATGCAGTGCTTTTACTGTAATGGAGGTCTTTTCACCCCTACTGTTGTACGCAGTGGTCTGTGAATCAAAAACCTTCTGGCTACATACAAAATTAAGAACAATTTCTAAAACTGCATGTCTAAGGGTCTGGTCTGTCCTAGGATTGAGGGTAAAACTGCATATCTAAGGCTCTGGTCTGTCCTAGTATTGAGAGTAAAACTGCATATCTAAGGCTCTGGTCTGTCCTAGGAGTGAGAGTAAAACTGCATATCTAAGGCTCTGGTCTGTCCTAGGAGTGAGAGTAAAACTGCATATCTAAGGCTCTGGTCTGTCCTAGGAGTGAGGGTAAAACTGCATATCTAAGGCTCTGGTCTGTCCTAGGAGTGAGAGTAAAACTGCATGTCTAAGGGTCTGGTCTGTCCTGGGAGTGAGGGTAAAACTGCATATCTAAGGGTCTGGTCTGTCCTAGGAGTGAGGGTAAAACTGCATATCTAAGGCTCTGGTCTGTCCTAGGAGTGAGAGTAAAACTGCATATCTTAGGCTCTGGTCTGTCCTAGGAGTGAGAGTAAAACTGCATATCTAAGGCTCTGGTCTGTCCTAGGAGTGAGGGTAAAACTGCATATCTAAGGCTCTGGTCTGTCCTAGGAGTGAGAGTAAAACTGCATGTCTAAGGGTCTGGTCTGTCCTGGGAGTGAGGGTAAAACTGCATATCTAAGGGTCTGGTCTGTCCTAGGAGTGAGGGTAAAACTGCATATCTAAGGCTCTGGTCTGTCCTAGGAGTGAGAGTAAAACTGCATATCTTAGGCTCTGGTCTGTCCTAGGAGTGAGAGTAAAACTGCATATCTAAGGCTCTGGTCTGTCCTAGGAGTGAGGGTAAAACTGCATATCTAAGGCTCTGGTCTGTCCTAGGAGTGAGAGTAAAACTGCATATCTAAGGCTCTGGTCTGTCCTGGGAGTGAGGGTAAAACTGCATATCTAAGGGTCTGGTCTGTCCTAGGAGTGAGGGTAAAACTGCATATCTAAGGCTCTGGTCTGTCCTGGGAGTGAGGGTAAAACTGCATATCTAAGGGTCTGGTCTGTCCTAGGAGTGAGGGTAAAACTGCATATCTAAGGCTCTGGTCTGTCCTAGGAGTGAGGGTAAAACTGCATATCTAAGGATCTGGTCTGTCCTAGGAGTGAGAGTAAAACTGCATATCTAAGGATCTGGTCTTTCCTAGGAGTGAGGGTAAAACTGCATATCTAAGGCTCTGGTCTGTCCTAGGAGTGAGAGTAAAACTGCATATCTAAGGCTCTGGTCTGTCCTAGGAGTGAGGGTAAAACTGCATGTCTAAGGCTCTGGTCTGTCCTAGGAGTGAGGGTAAATGGTTGGTACATTACGTTCTCCGCTATCCACTTTACGTTTTAATTACTATTGTGGGTATAAGGGAAAATATATTTTACTGAAGGGAGGGCCATCAATTTCCACTTCAGAAAGGTCAGATTTTCTCCAGGTATCCCTTATTATAAATAACATACACTCCTTAAGTACCATCTTAAACCATGCTGTACCTATTGTTATCTATCTCAGTACAGTGAAGTGTTAGAAAACAGTCTTCATTTCCTGCGACTGATCAGAGTATGGTAAAAACATGGGATGAGTCTGCCATAATAAGTTTGTGATATTATCACTGACTGGTAATCGTTCGCTAGCTATACTGTCAACATGGTGCCAGCTCGATGTTTACCAAGTCTATTTCCTGCTATACTGATCATAGTGGGATAAATAATCCACCATATCAGTGACCAGGGCTGGGGTCAATTCGAATTGAAAGCAGCTAATTCAGGAAATGACATTATTTCAAAATGGAAAAAACGAAGGCAGTTAATTCAGGAAATTCTATTATTGGAAAAACTTCTGAAGTAAATAGATTCTACCCTTCAGTTTATTGAGAAGACATTGAACCTAGATGGTGTTTTTTCAAAGGTTGAATTGTTTTTTAGTTTACTTCCTGAATTAACAGCACTCGATTGGAATTGACCCCAGCTCTGTCAGTGAATAATGATACTGTACTAGCTCAACATAAACCCTTTTATTATTGACATCTGATAGCCATCATGTCATCAATACCCTGCTAGCTCAATGTTTACTCCCACCAAGAGTCTTAGCTTAGAGTTTTCAATTGTGTGTTTGTTGACGAGCACTTTGAACGCTGCGTATGCAGGGTAAAAATTGTTAAAAGGGTGGAGATTTTCATGGATTACGTTGCTGTTTGGGATTAAGAGTGAGGGCAGAGGTTATCAAATCAAATCAACGTGTATCTGTCACGTGCGCCGAATACAACCGGTGTAGACCTTACAGTGAAATGCATTCTTACAGGCTCTAACCAATAGTGCAAAAAAAATATTAGGTGAACAAGAGGTAAGTAAAGAAACAAAAACAACAGTAAAAAGACAGTGAAAAATAACAGTGAAAAATAACAGTAGCAAGGCTATATACAGTAGCAAAGCTATAAAAGTAGCGAGGCTATATACAGACACTGGTTAGTCAGGCTGATTGAGGTAGTATGTACATGTAGATATGGTTAAAGTGACTATGCATATATGATGAACAGAGAGTAGCAACAGCGTAAAAGAGAGGTTGGCGGGTGGGGGGACACAATGCAGATAGCCCGGTTAGCCAATGTGCGGGAGCACTGGTTGGTCGGGCCAATTGAGGTAGTATGTACATGAATGTATAATTAAAGTGACTATGCATATATGATAAACAGAGAGTAGCAGCAGCGTAAAAGAGGGGTTGGGGAGGGGGGGCACACAATACAAATAATCCGGGTAGCCATGTGATTACCTTTTCAGGAGTCTTATGGCTTGGGGGTAAAAGCTGTTGAGAAGCCTTTTTGTCCTAGACTTGGCACTCCGGAATCGCTTGCCATGCGGTAGTAGAGAGAACAGTCTATGACTGGGGTGGCTGGAGTCTTTGACAATTTTTAGGGCCTTCATGCCTGGTGTAGAGGTCCTGGATGGCAGGCAGCTTAGGCCCAGTGATGTACTGGGCCGTACACACTACCTCCTTTAGTGCCTTGCGGTTGGAGGCCAAGCAATTGCTGTATCAGGCAGCGATGCAACCAGTCAGGATGCTCTCGATGTTGCAGCTGTGAACCTTTTGAGGATCTCAGGACCAATGTCAAATCATTTCAGTTTCCTAAGGGGGAATACGCTTTGTCGTGCCCTCTTCACGACTGTCTTTTCTGTGTTTGGACCATTCTAGTTTGTTGGTGATGTGGACACCAAGGAACATGAAGCTCTCAACCTGCTCCACTACAGCCCTGTTGATGAGAATGGTGGCATGCTTGGTCCTCCTTTTGCTGTAGTCCACAATCATCTCCTTAGTCTTGGTTATGTTGAGGGATAGGTTGTTATTCTGGCCCACCCAGCCAGGTCTCTGACCTCCTCCCTATAGGCTGTCTCATCGTTGTCGGTGATCAGGCCTACCACTGCTGTGTTGTCTGCAAACTTAATGATGGTGTTGTAATCATGCCTGGCCATGCAGTCGTGGGTGAACAGGGGAGGGGACACGCACCCCTGGGGGGCTCCAGTGTTGAGGATCAGTGTGGCAGATGTGTTGCTACCTACCCTCCCCACCTGGGGGCGGCCCATCAGGAAGTAGAGGATCCAGTTACAGAGGGAGGTGTTTAGTCCCAGGGCCCTTAGCTTAGTGATGAGCTTTGAGTGTACTATGGTGTTGAACGCTGAGCTGTAGTCAATGAATAGCATTCTCACATAGGTGTTCCTTTTGTTCAGGTGGGAAAGGGCAGTGTGGAGTGCAATGGAGATTGCATCCTCTGTGGATCTGTTTGGGTGATATGCAAATTAGAGTGGGTCTAGGGTTTCTGGGATAATGGTGTTGATGTGAGCCATTAAACTACTTCATGGCTACAGATGTGAGTGCTATGGGTCTGTAGTCATTTAGGCAGGTTGCCTTTGTGTTCTTGGACACAGAGACTATGGTGGTCTGCTTAAAGCATGTTGGTATTACAGACTCAATCAGGAACATGTTGAAAATGTCAGTGAAGACACCTGCCTGTTGGTCAGCACATGCCCGGAGCACACGTCCTGGTAATCCGTCTGGCCCTGCAGCCTTGTGAATGTTGACCTGTTTAAAGGTCTTACTCACGTCGGCTATGGAGAGCGTGATCACACAGTCGTCCAGAACAGCTGATGCTCTCATGCATGCCTCAGTGTTGCTTGCCTCGAAGCAAGCATAGAAGTGATTTAGCTCGTCTGGTAGGCTCGTGTCACTGGGCAGCTCGCGGCTGTGCTTCCCTTTGTAGTCTGTAATAGTTTGCAAGCCCTGCCACATAAGACGAGCGTCGAAGCCGGTGTAGTATGATTCAATCTTAGCCCTGTATTGACGCGTTGCCTGTTTGATGGTTCGTCACAGGGCATAGCCGGATTTCTTATTAGCTTCCGGGTTAGAGTCCCACATCTTGAAAGGGGCAGCTCTACCCTTTAGCTCAGTGCGAATGTTGCCAGTAATCCATGGCTTCTGGTTGGGGTATGTACGTACAGTCACTGTGGGGATGACGTCCTCGATGCACTTACTGATAAAGCCATGTGGTGTACTCCTCAATGCCATCGGAAGAATCCCGGAACATGTTCCAGTCTGTGATAGCAAAACAGTCCTGTAGTTTAGCATCTGCATCACCTGACCACTTTTTATAGATCGAGTCACTGTTGCTTCCTGCTTTAGTTTTTGCTTGTAAGCAGGAATCAGGAGGATAGATTTGTGGTCGGATTTACCAAATGCAGGGCGAGGGAGAGCTTTGTACGCGTCTCTGTGTGTGGAGAACAGGTGATCTATAATTTTTTCCCTCTGGTTGCACATTTTTAACATGTTGATAGAAATTTGGCAGAACTGATTTAAGTTTCCCTGTATTAAGTCTCCGGCCACTAGGCTAGGAGCACCGCCTCTGGGTGAGTGGTTTCCCTTTTGCTTATTTCCTCATACATCTAACTGAGTGCGGTCTTAGTTCCTGCATCTGTCTGTGGTGGTAAATAAACAGCCACGAAAAGAATAGCTGAAAACTCTCTAGGCAAGTAGTGTAGCCTGCAATTTATCACAATACACTCTACTTCAGGCGAGTAAAATCTGGAGACTTCCTTAGATTTCGTGCACCAGCTGTTGCTTACAAAAATATGCACAGCAAGCGTCCTGCTTGTTGAGAAAAAATCTTCAACAAGAAAAGAAAAAGTGTAATCCGAGGTGAGTGATAGCTGTCCTGATATCCAGAAGCTCTTTTTTTGCCGTAAGATATGGTTACAAAAACATTATGTACAAAATAAGTTTCAAATAATGTGAAAAAAACCCACATAATAACACAATTGGTTGTGCGCCCGTAAAACTGCTGACATTTCTTCCGGCGCCGTTTTCATTCAAGTATGTGTATTACTGTAAAACATAGGGTCAGGGTTTAGAGGGGAAGGGATGTATTGCATGTATTTATCAAGTATCTCAGAGTGGGAGTGCTGATCTCGGATCAGGTCCTCCCGGTAAATAATCATCTGATTCATTGTGACGTAAAAGGCTTAATTGATTCCATATTCGGTGTCATGTTGGGTTGACAGGGGATAAGGGTGGGATTATTACCATTATACCATTACACAATATACACAAAAATATGTGAACACCCTTTAAATGAGTGGACTTGGCTATTTCAGCCACACCCTTTGCTGACAGGTTTATAAAATCAAGCACACAGTCATGCAATCTCCATAGACAAACATTGGCAGTAGAATGGCCTTACTGAAGAGCTCAGTTACTTTTCAACATGGCACCATCATAGGATGCCACCTTTCCAATAAGTCAGTTCCTAAAATGTCTGCCCTGCTAGAGCTGCCCCTGTCAACTGTAAGTGCTGTTATTGTGAAGTGGAAACGTCTAGGAGCAACAACGGCTCAGACGTAAAGTAGTAGGCTATACAAGCTCACAGAATGGGACCAGCAAGTTCTGAAGCACGTAGCGCTTAAAACCTGTTAGGGCTACGGGGCAGTATTTACACGGCCGGATAAAAAACGTACCCGATTTAATCTGGTTATTACTACTGCCCAGAAACTAGAATATGCATATAATTATTGGCTTTGGATAGAAAACACCCTAAAGTTTCTAAAACTGTTTGAATGGTGTCTGTGAGTATAACAGAACTCATATGGCAGGCAAAAACCTGAGAAGATTCTGTATAGGAAGTGCCCTCTCTGACCGTTCCTTGGGCTTCTTGACTCTTTTTATTGAAAACTTAGGATCTTTGCTGTAACGTGACACTTCCTACGGCTCCCATAGGCTCTCAGAACCCGGGAAAAAGCTGAATGATGTTGAGGCAGCCCCTGGCTGAAAAACATTAGCGCCTTTGGTAAGTGGTCTATCAGAGGACAATGAGCTGAGGCGCATGCACGAGGCGACCCCATGTTTTTATTTTCTCTCTCTTTGTACTAAAACACAGATTCCCGGTCGGAATATTATCGCTTTTTTACGAGAAAAATGGCATAAAAATTGATTTTAAACAGCGGTTGACATGCTTCGAAGTACGGTAATGGAATATTTAGAATTTTTTTGTCACGAAACGCGTCGGGCGCGTCACCCTTCTTTACACTTCGGATAGTGTCTTGAACGCACGAACAAAACAGAGGATATTTGAACATAACTATGGATTATTTTGAACCAAACCAACATTTGTTATTTAAGTAGAAGTCCTGGGAGTGCATTCTGACGAAGAACAGCAAAGGTAATAACATTTTTCTTATAGTAAATCTGACTTTGGTGAGGGCTAAACTTGGTGGGTGTCTAAATAGCTAGCCCTGTGATGCCAGGCTATCTACTTAGAATATTGCAAAATGTGCTTTCACCGAAAAGCTATTTTAAAATCGGACATAGCGAGTGCATAGAGGAGTTCTGTATCTATAATTCTTAAAATAATTGTTATGTTTTTTGTGAACGTTTATCGTGAGTAATTTAGTAAATTCACCGGAAGTTTGCGGGGGGTATGCTAGTTCTGAACATCACATGCTAATGTAAAAAACTGGTTTTGATATAAATATGAACTTGATTGAACAAAACATGCATGTATTGTATAACATAATGTCCTAGGCGTGTCATCTGATGAAGATCATCAAAGGTTAGTGCTGCATTTAGCTGTGGTTTGGGTTTATGTGACATATGCTAGCTTGAAAAATGGGTGTCTGATTATTTCTGGCTGGGTACTCTGCTGACATAATCTAATGTTTTGCTTTTGTTGTAAAGCCTTTTTGAAATCGGACAGTGTGGTTAGATTAACGAGAGTCTTGTCTTTAAAATGGTGTAAAATAGTCATATGTTTGGTCTAAGGTATTTGAATAACGAGCCACAGGATTCCACTGGCTGTTACGTAGGTGGGACGATTTCGTCCCGCCTGCCCTAGAGAGGTTAAAAAAAGTCTGTCCTCGGTTGCAACACTCACTACTGAGGTATAGCGGTGTAAAAGCTTGCAGCGATTGGACTCAGTGGAACAGTGGAAACACGTTCTCTGGAGTGATGAATCACGCTTCACCATCTGGCAGTCCGACGGACGAATCTGGGTTTGGCGGATGCCAGGAGAACGATACCTGCCCTTAGTTCCAGTGAAAAGAATCTTAACGCTACAGCATACAATGACATTCTAGATGATTCTGTGCTTCCAACTTTGTGGCAAAAGTTTGGGGAAGGTCCTTTTCTGTTTCAGCATGACAATGCCCCAGTGAACAGAGCGAGGTCCATACAGAAATGGTTTGTCGAGATCGGTGTGGACAAACATGACTGGCCTGCACAGAGCTATGACCTCAAACCCATCAAACAGCTTTGGGATGAATTGGAACTCCAACCCAGTTCCTGGAGAGCCACCCTCCTGCAGGTTTTAATTCCAACCCTGTTCGTTCCTGGAGAGCTACCCTCCTGTAGGTTTTAACTCCAACTCTATTTCTGGAGAGCCACCCTCCTGTAGGTTTTAACCTCAACCCTGTTCCTGGAGAGCCACCCTCCTGTAGGTTTTACCTCCAACCCTGTTCCTGGAGAGATACCCTCCTGTAGGTTTTACCTCCAACCCTGTTCCTGGAGAGATACCCTCCTGTAGGTTTTACCTCCAACCCTGTTCCTGGAGAGATACCCTCCTGTAGGTTTTAACTCCAACCCTGTTCCTGGAGAGCTACCCTCCTGTAGGTTTTTGCTCCAACCATAGTCTAGAGCACCTGATTCTAATAATTAGCTGGTTGATAAGATGAATTGGGTTAGCTACAACTGGGGTTGGGAGTGGGTAGCTATCTAGGAACAGGGTTGGAGTTAAAACCTACAAGACAGTAGCTATCCAGGAACAGGGTTGGAGAGCCCGGCAAGGAGGGTATCTCTCCAGGAACAGGGTTGGAGTTAAAACCTACAAGACAGTAGCTATCCAGGAACAAGGTTGGAGAGCCCGGCAATAGCTAGTACCATTCTCCAAACACGGCACATTCTAACACAACACCGGTGTTCCGTGGAAACATGTTTCCCCATAGAATGGTGATTCCCTGACTGGAGTGATTGGTTAAAGACACACGTCAAAACTTCTGATTGATTGATGAGGGTCATTGATTGATTAATTTTAAGGTCAAGTAGTGGAGTAGCATTTTTTGGGGTTCAGTAGCTGTGTTTCTGTAGTTTACATCATGGCTTTGACATGGGGCTCCCGAGTGGAACAGCGGTCTAAGGCACTGCATCTCAGTGCTTGAGGCGTCACTACAGACACCCTAGTTTGAATCCAGGCTGTATCACACCGGCCATGATTGGGAGTCCCATAGCGCGGCGCACAATTGGCCCAGCGTCGTCCGGGTTTGGCTGGTGTAGGCCGTCATTGTAAATAAGAATTTGTTCTTAACTGACTTGCCTAGTTAAATAAAGGTTACATAAAAAATATATATAATATATAATATATATACACTCTAAATTAGCAACACATAATTAATCACACTAAATCTTGAGTGATCTTAATTTCCCCGTTGCATATATTAACATTTTCACTAATTTGTCATGATGTCTTCTGGGTAGTGTTTCTACAATTCATAACAATACTTCATAATAATACACGGACTCTCTCTCTCCCTGTCTCTCTCTCTCTCACTGTTTCTCTCTCCATATCTCTCTCTTTCCCTTATTCTCTCCTCTCTCCCCCCATCTCTCTCATTCCTTTCTCTACCAGCTGTCCCAGTCCACTCCTGTATTACTAATGTGTGTGTGTATGTGTGTGCGTGTGTGTATGCGCGTGTGTGTGTGTGTGTGTGTGTGTGTGTGTGTGTGTGCTGTGGCTTGCAGAGAGGCACATGAGGTTCACATACAGCAGAGCCTGAATGTTCTTTACGCCTACACCTCCAGAAGTAATTACTCCCACTCACACAGGGTCATAGGTTAGAGGGAAGGGAAGAGAGCAGGTGGAGAGAGAGATAAGTGGATAGGATGCAGAAAGAGGAGAAGAGAGGGGATGGGTGAAGAGAGATGAGTGGAGAGAGATGAGTGGAGAGAGGGATGGATAGCTGAAGAGAGGGATAGCTGGAGAGAGGGATTGCTGGAAAGAGGGATGGCTGGAAAAAGGGATGGCTAGAGAGATGGATGGCTGGAGAGATGGATGGCTGGAGAGAGGGATTGCTGGAAAGAGGGACGGCTGGAAAGAGGGATGGATGGCTGGAGAGAGGGATGCAGAAAGCTAAGAGGAGATAGATGTGTGACTCTTAGTCAGACAGACAGTCAGACAGACACTCTTCAGTCATATCATTGTGTGTAACATGGATAAGGCTGTTCTGAGGCTGGCAGGATTTATAGCACTACATAAAGCTATACAACTATTAATACATATACTACAGTATGCATTGAACATCCTGTACAGTAAATAATATACAGTACGATGATATCTATAAGCAAATGAGCCACATACTATACATAATATTACAGATTATAGGCCTACTATGATCACCATCTATAAGAACGGAATTATGGAACGCTAACATACTGCATGGGGTAGGGACCCGTACTTTGTGATCCGAATACAGTATGATTTCCAAGAATTACGTCAACAATTTATTATTTGATAGTAAATGTCCCCAAACCACAGTATTCATGGGTTGCACGTATCGTCACAATATTGTTTTGTCTAGTAGATCCATAAAGTCCTTTACTCTGTTGGCTGTTGTCTAGTAGATCCATAAAGACATTTAGTCTGTTGGCTGTTGTCTATGAGATCCATAAAGTCCTATAGTCTGTTGGCTGTTGTCTAGTAGATTCATAAAGACATTTAGTCTGTTGGCTGTTGTCTAGGAGATCCATAAAGACATTTAGTCTGTTGGATGTTGTCTAGGAGATCCATAAAGTCCTATAGTCTGTTGGCTGTTGTCTAGGAGATCCATAAAGTCCTATAGTCTGTTGGCTGTTGTCTAGGAGATCCATAAAGTCCTATAGTCTGTTGGCTGTTGTCTAGGAGATCCATAAAGTCCTTTAGTCTGTTGGCTGTTGTCTAGGAGATCCATAAAGTCCTTTAGTCTGTTGGCTGTTGTCTAGGAGATCCATAAAGACCTTTAGTCTGTTGGCTGTTGTCTAGTAGATTCATAAAGACATTTAGTCTGTTGGCTGTTGTCTAGTAGATTCATAAAGACATTTAGTCTGTCGGCTGTTGTCTAGTGGATTCATAAAGACATTTAGTCTGTTGGCTGTTGTCTAGGAGATCCATAAAGACATTTAGTCTGTTGGCTGTTGTCTAGAATATTCATAAAGACATTTAGTCTGTTGGCTGTTGTCCAGTAGATTCATGAAGACATTTAGTCTGTTGGCTGTTGTCTAGTAGATCTGGATTCAAATACTGTTTAAAATAATTCCTCAGAGCTTGATTGAGCTTCAAGTTTCAACATGCATTTGCTATGTGCAGAGGATACAACAGGTGTAAAACAGTACAGTGAAATTCTTACCTTGAGAGGTCTTTCCCAACAATGCAGTGATGATAATGATCAATCCAGGGTTTTCTTGATTATTTACTATTTTCTACATTGTAGAATAATAGTGAAGACATCAAAACTGTGAAATAACACATATGGGATCATGTAGTAACCAAAACCGTGTTAAACAAATCAAAATATATTTTATATTTGAGACACCTCAAAGTAGCCACCCTTTGCCTTGATGACAGCTTTGCACATTCTTGGCATTCTCTCAACCAGCTTCATGAGGTAGTCATGAGGTAGAATGCATTTAATTTAACAAGTGTGCCTTGTTAAAAGTTAATATGTGGAATTTCTTTCCTTCTTAATGTTTGAGCAAATCAGTTGTGTTGTGACAAGGTAGGGGTAGTATACAGAAGATATTTGGTAAAAGACCAAGTCCATATTATGTCAGGAACAGCTCAAATAAGCAAAAAGAAATGACAGCCTATCATTATTTTAAAACATGAAGGTCTGTCAACCAGAAAATGTCAAGAACTTTGAAAATGTCTTCAAGTGCAGTCGCAAAAAAACATCAAGCACTATGATGAAACTGGCTCTCATGATGACCGCCACAGAAAAGGAAGACCCAGAGTTACCTCTGCTGCAGAGGATAAGTTGCACCCCAAATAAATGCTTCACGGAGTTCAAGTCACAGACACATCTCAACATCAACTGTTCAGAGGAGACTGTGTGAATCAGGCCTTCATGGTCAAACTGCTGCAAAGAAACCACTACTAAAGGACACCAATAAGAAGAAGAGACTTGCTTGGGCCAAGAAACACAAGCAATGGACATTAGACTGGTGGAAATCTGTCCTTTGGTCTGATGAGTCCAAATGTAAGATTTTTGGTTCCAACCGCTGTGTCTTTGTGAGACGCAGAGTAGGTGAACGGATGATCTCCGCATCTGTGGTTCACACCGTGAAGCATGGAGGAGGAGGTTTGATGGTGTGGGGGTGCTTTGCTGGTGACACTGTCAGTGATTTATTTAGAATTCAAGGCACACTTAACCAGCTTGGCTCCCACAGCATTCTGCAGCGATAACCCACCCCATCTGGTTTGTGCTTAGTGGGACTATCATTTGTTTTTTAACAGGACAATGACCCAAGAAGGACAGTGATGGAGTGCTGTATCAGATGACCTGGCCTCCACAATCACCCAACATCAACCCAATTGAGATGGTTTGGGATGAGTTGGACTGCAGAGGGAAGGAAAAGCAGCCAACAAGTGCGAAGCATACGTGGGAACTTCTTCTAGACTGTTGGAAAAGCATTCCAGGTGAAGCTGGTTGAGAGAATGCCAAGAGTGTGCAAAGCTCTTGGTAAAGGGTGGCTACTTTAAAAAATATAAAATATATTTTGATTTGTTTAACACTTTTTTGGCTACTACATGATTACATATGTGTTATTTCATAGTTTTGATATCTTCACTATTATTCTACAATGTAGAACATAGTAAAAATAAAGAAAAACCATTGAATGAGTAGGTGTGTCCAAACTTTTGACTGGTACTGTAGATAATAATATAAAATATAATTTAAAAAACACCCAAAAAGTAAAATATAAGCTGATGAAACACAAGACTGCAAGTATATACAGGTCAGTGCCAGTAACTTATTCAATGTTCAGGGGTACCAAAGTGGTTGAGGTGGATTTACTGTATACATGTAAACAGGAGTAAAAGTGACCAGTAGCAGGATAAACACAGGGCCTTCAGAAAGTATTCATACCCCTTGACTTTTTACACATGTAGTTGTTTACAAATTCGGATTAAAATGGATTTAATTGTGTTATTTTGTTCAACTATCTATACAAAATACTCTGTAATGTCAAAATGGAAGACAAATTGAAACTTTTTTAAAGATGAATGAAAAATAAAACAAAAATATCTTGAGTAGATAAGTATTCAACCCCCTGAGTCAATACATGTTAGAATCACCTTTGGCAGCTATTAAAGCTGTGAGTCTTTCTGGGTAAGTCTCTAAGAGCTTTGCACACAATTTCAGTACTTCAGCATAACGTTTCCCACAGGTTTCCTAATGGTTCTATTAAAAGTCATGTTCTCAAATTGTTTTGATAACGTAAAGAAAACTTTGCGTAAAACTTTAGTAACGTTCAGAGAACGTTCTGAGAATTGTATTTAAAAACAAACTCAACAAAACTCTCTCTATCTATCTTGTTAAGTATGTTCAGGTCTGCTGGCTGCGCCCACTAATTGGCCTCACTTGATCTTAATGAGTGCTTGTCTACTTTGAAATAGAGTCTGTTTGAATAGACTAAAATGGACAGCTTTGAATGCATACAAAAATATGGCGCGCTAGCTCAATCCTGGTAGCACAGTTGACTAATTTCATGAATAGAGAACACAAGATTATAGGTTTGAATTTCACTGCCGTGTCACAACAGAAAATACATGTGATTGCATGATTAATGACTCAGGAAATGAATTTCTATTTGTCCTATCTGTGCTTGGAGTTCAAAAAAGTTGACCCAAGCTAAACTAGCAGTATTATTAAAACTTTTTCGGGATCGGTGTCCCTTCCACAGGATGGTTGAGCTAACATAGGCTAATGCAATTAGCATGAGGTTGTAAGTAACAAGAGCATTTCCCATGACATAGACATATCTGATATTGGCAGAAAGCTTAAATTCTTGTTAATCTAACTGCACTGTCCAATTTACAGTATATATTACAGTGAAATAATATCATGCTATTGTTTGAGGAGAGTGCACAATTTTGAACATAAAAAGTTATTAATAAACAAATTAAGCATGTTTGGGCAGTCTTGATACAAAATGTTGAACAGAAATGCAATGGTTCATTGGATCAGTCTATAACTTTGCACATACACTGATGCCATCTAGTGGCCAAAATCTAAATTGCACCTGGGCTGGAATAATGCATTATGGCCTTTCTCTTGCATTTCAAAGATGATGATACAAAAAAATACAAAAGAACGTTTGGTTTTTTTCTTTGTATTATCTTTAACCAGATCTATTGTGTTATACTCTCCTACATTCCTTTCACATTTCCACCAACTCCTAAGTGTTTCCTTTCAAATGGTACCAAGAATATGCATATCCTTGCTTCAGGGCCTGAGCTACAGGCAGTTAGATTTGGGTATGTCATTTTAGGCATTAAATGTTGTCAGAACCTCCCTGGAACCTAAAACATTCCCAGAACAGGCAAAATGTTAACTTCTGTGCTGAGAACGTAAAAACAAAAGTTCTGTTTTAACGGTCAGAAAATGTTTTGCTTCATTCCCATAACCAATGTGAATCCAAAAACATACGTTACTACAACTTCCAACGTCCCGTGTGGCTCAGATGGTAGAGGATGGTGCTTGCAATGCCAGGGGTGTGGGTTCGATTCCAACAGGGGACCAATATAAGAAAAAAATATGAAAATGTATTAAGTCGCTCTAGATAACAGTGTCTGCTAAATGGACCAATTGTGCTAGCTAGGTTCTGACCTGTAAAATGGACCCTTTCCTTACACTAGGTTCAACCAATTCTGAAATGAAATACCACTTTGCAGGTCAGGAGTGTCCGTATAGCCTTTTCTACGTTCCAATAATATCTCCTTTCTCCTGAAATGTGCACTCGTTCACTATTTTTCACCATATTTCTTATTCACTAATTTCCTTTGAAATCAGTTTAGGGAAGTGAGGAAGGATGGATATTTGGGAACCAACCATATTTTTTCAACCCAGGTCTGGTGTCCAGTACTACAAGTCGTTAAGGGTTAAAACGATGGACAATGGTCACTGTAGGAGACAGTTGAGGTCGAAACTAATGACTCGTAAGAGACAGAGGAGTGGATGTTTCTGCACGTGCTCAAATGACCACTTAATGAAGCATGACATTGGTTATTGGTTATGAACGACTGAGAAAGGGAGGAGATCTGCAAAGTGATAATGGAGGAAGGTGATGGAGAAAAGGAGAAAAAATAAGTAGAGTGAATTCAATAGAGACAATGAGGGAAGGGAGAAGAGCGGAGAGAGGAAGTGGTAGGGTTGTGGTTAAGGAAGACGGGAGAGAGGAAGTGGTGGGGGTTGTGGTTAAGGAAGACGGGAGAGAGGAAGTGGTAGGGGCTGTGGTGAAGGAAGAGGGTGAGAGAGAGGAAGTGGTAGGGGCTGTGGTTAAGGAAGAGGGTGAGAGAGAGGAAGTGGTAGGGGTTGTGGTTAAGGAAGACGGGAGAGAGGAAGTGGTAGGGGCTGTGGTGAAGGAAGAGGGTGAGAGAGAGGAAGTGGTAGGGGCTGTGGTTAAGGAAGATGGTGAGAGAAAGGAAGTGGTGGGGTTGTGGTGAAGGAAGACGGGAGATAAACAGAGGAGGAGGAGAAAAAAAAGTAAGAGGGGGAGAAGAGAAAGAAAAGAAATGAGAAATGGAGAGAGCAGAAGAGAGAGTGGAGAGGGGAGAGAGGAGAGGACGGGAGTAGAGGAGGGGAGAGAAGAGAGAAGAGAAGAGGAGAGAGGTGAGGTGAGAAGAGGAGGGGAGAGAGGAAAAATGGTTAAAGAAAATTCTTACAAATAAAAAAATATACCAGTTTCATATAAGGGCCAAATAATTTACAGTTGTGCCATACAGATAGCAAAATAGATGGGAAGACATTTTCGATGTACTGATTCCATGGCACATGGTTTATCAACTAATACGCAAAACAACAACAGATTCAAAACTTTGAATTTTTCAGTTTTAATTATTATACAAAATTCTTGTAACCAATAGAATGTTATATATATGGGGGATGCACGTTTTCAGCGCTGCAGATTTTGCTGCGAAGAGAGAGTCATTAGATCATTTATTTTGGTACTGTCCATATGTACCTTGTTTTTGGTCTCAGGACCAGGAATGGATAAAGAATTGCAAACATTTACCTGGAGCTAACACTGCAAATAGCACTGCTGGGTGATTTGAAAAGTCATAGTCAATCGATCAATAATATAATAATACTTTTAACAAAAATGTTTATCTTTAATTTACAAACTATGAGAATAGAAAGTTTCACAACGTTTGTGAAGCATCACAGCACAGTTGAAAAATATATGGCAAATAGAAATCCAATATGGATGGTGTTAAGAGATAGATGGGAGAGGTTGAACGGAGCTGAAGGTTGGGACTAAAAACAACATGATACCTAAATAGAACTATTGTAAAATAGTTTGTGTCCATAAAATGCATATAGTGTGTATAAGCTGGAAGTAAAAGCCTAAGTATTGTTGTTCATTAGTTTACTCCAATTAGGGGAGGGGTGGTAGGGTTAGCGGAAAAAAAATAAAGGAAATATATTTTGGTCAAAAGTCTGAACACACCTACTCATTGAAGGGTTTTTCTTTATATTTACTATTTTGTACATTGTAGAATAGTGAAGACATCAAAACTATGAAATAACACATATGGAAACATGTAGTAACCAAAAAAGTGTAAAACAAATCAAAATGTATTTTATATTTGAATTTTTTCAAAGTAGCCACAATTGAATGAGTAGGTGTGTCCAAACTTTGACTGGTACTGTATATAAGTATATTTACAAAAATATATATATGGGTGATTGGAAATTATGCAGACAATTACATTGATAGAAGCCACAATCTATCTGCAATATTAAAGCTGATCCACCCTCCCCCCCCCCCACCAAAAAAACCCCCAACAAAAACAAAACACAGATGTGTGTTGCAAGTTTCAGGGTCGTTTGGAAGTCCTTTCTCAGTACTGCCCTACTATAGGCAGTCCTTCCTCAGTACTGCTCTACTATAGGCAGTCCTTCCTCAGTACTGCTCTACTATAGGCAGTCCTTCCTCAGTACTGCTCTACTATAGGCAGTCCTTCCTCAGTACTGCTCTACTATAGGCAGTCCTTCCTCAGTACTGCTCTACTATAGGCAGTCCTTCCTCAGTACTGCTCTACTATAGGCAGTCCTTCCTCAGTACTGCTCTACTATAGGCAGTCCTTCCTCAGTACTGCTCTACTATAGGCAGTCCTTCCTCAGTACTGCTCTACTATAGGCAGTCCTTCCTCAGTACTGCTCTACTATAGGCAGTCCTTCCTCAGTACTGCTCTACTATAGGCAGTCCTTCCTCAGTACTGCTCTACTATAGGCAGTCCTTCCTCAGTACTGCTCTACTATAGGCAGTCCTTCCTCAGTACTGCTCTACTATAGGCAGTCCTTCCTCAGTACTGCTCTACTATAGGCAGTCCTTCCTCAGTACTGCTCTACTATAGGCAGTCACGCCCATATGTACGCATCATGCATACAACTGTAAACAATAATACAAGTAATAATAATAAAGGAAAAAAATATATATAATAATAATAAAGTAATATTAAATAGTGTAATAATGCATAATCAACACTAAACCTATCGGGCAAAGTGGAACTATACATTAGCACGGAACCGCAAGAAACATAGTAACCAGTGGAATAAAATCAGTCAATCGTGCAGTGTACTAGCACGAAAACATAGGAAGAAAAAAAACATGGCAATTAAACTAACCTACTGAGACGCATATACACCTTCTTGACACACAAATCATAGAAATCATATGAATTGGAATTTCACAATTGAAATAACATATTATTAGAATAAACTGGCCTAATAAACTGTAGCCAAATTGTTAAACTGCATACTGTGTATTCAGATTCAGAAAACTTGAACGTCCTCAAAGAGGCAATTCATCTTGCAGCAGTCATAAAACACATAACATCTACGTGCAACCATTAAAAACACATTGAACCTGAACTATTAAACATGTTGTCTCACTGAATAGTAAACAACATACAAATTGAAAGTGAACTGTTAATCTGAATTCAATGTATTTCCTCAGCGCTGTAATCAAATCAAATTATATTTGTCACATGATCAGAATACCTGCTTACTTACAAGCCCTTAACCAACAATGCAGTTCAAGAAATAGAGTTAAGAAAATATTTACTAAATAAACTACAGTAAAAAATTTAATAAAAAGTAACACAATAAAATAACAATAATGAGGCTATATACAGGGGGTACCGGTACCGAGTCAATATGCAGGGGTACAGGTTAGTCGAGGTCATTTGTACATGTAGGTAAGGGTAAAGTGAGGGGGTGTCAATGTAAATAGTCCGGGTGGCCGTTTGATTAATTGTTCAGCAGTTTTGTGGCTTGGGATTAGAAGCTGTTAAGGAGTCTTTGGACCTAGACTTGGCGCTCCGGTACCGCTTGCCATGCGGTAGCAGAGAGAACAGTCTATGACTTGGGTGACTGGAGTCTTTGACCATTTTTGGGGCCTTCCTCTAACATGTATTATTAGATCATGTATTAAATCTGTGTGTGTGTGTGCGTGTGTATGTATGTGTGTGTATGTATGTGTGCGTTTGTATGTGTGCGTGTGTGTGTGTTAGACCATATGCATGGATGGGAGAGACCATTGGCTGTAGTGAACTGAGTATGATGTGATGGGACAGAAACCAGCTACTGTAATGATTCATCTATACACAGAGTAAACTGCATTACACTCCCACATGCAGTCCCCTGTACACACACACACACACACACACACACACACACACACACACACACACACACACACTCTTTTTCTGCCTCTTCCGCTGTTCTCTTCACCCCCCAGTGTAGTGAGAATGTGAAGAAGGCATGAATATTGATAACAGTAGGGGGGGCTTAGACCCAAATGACACCCTAGTCTCTGTATAGTGCACTATGTTTAACCAGGGCCCATGTCAAAAGTAGTGCACTATCTATGGACTAGGGTGCCATTTGGGACTCAGCCTCAATGAGTACGCTGAGACTCACTCCTACAGTCACTGGGAACATATGAACATGGATGAATATGGAATAGAAATAGTTCTCGGAATGAAAGAATGCTAAATATGGATTTCTGTTTGACCTCTAAACTTTTCTTCTGTACAAGAGCTGAGCTGCCATCTTGGACAAGTTCCCCTTGATAGTTACATACGCCTCTGTTCTGTGTGAACAACAAAGTCAGACAGATGGTGAATTTAGTAAAGATATGTCATCCCCTTTACCTTTTACCTTTCCCTACCACTCTACTCTATCCTATCTTTTCCTCCCTCTTCTCCTCTAACTCTCTCTCCTATCTCCCCCTGTTCCCCTCCTCTCCTCTATCTCTCTCTCCTATCTTCCCCCTGTTCCCCTCCCCTCCCCTCCTCTCCTCTCCTCTAACTCTCTCTCCTATCTTCCCCCTGTTCCCCTCCTCTCCTCTCTCTCTCTCCTATCTTCCCCCTGTTCCCCTCCCCTCTTCTCCTCTAACTCTCTCTCCTATCTCCCCCCTGTTCCCCTCCTCTCCTCTCTCTCTCTCCTATCTTCCCCCTGTTCCCCTCCCCTCTTCTCCTCTAACTCTCTCTCCTATCTCCCCCTGTTCCCCTCCTCTATCTCTCTCTCCTATCTTACCCCTGTTCCCCTCCCCTCCACTCCTCTCCTCTAACTCTCTCTCCTATATTCCCCCTGTTCCCCTCCTCTCCTCTCCTCTAACTCTCTCCTATCATCCCCCTGTTCCCCTCCTCTCCTCTAACTCTCTCTCCTATATTCCCCCTGTTCCCCTCCTCTCCTCTCCTCTCCTCTCCTCTAACTCTCTCTCCTATCATCCCCCTGTTCCCCTCCTCTCCTCTCCTCTCCTCTCACTCTCTCTCCTCTCCTCCCCCTGTTCCCCTCCTCTCCTCTCCTCTCACTCTCTCTCCTATCATCCCCCTGTTCCCCTCCTCTCCTCTCCTCTCCTCTCCTCTCCTCTAACTCTCTCTCCTATCATCCCCCTGTTCCCCTCCTCTCCTCTCCTCTCACTCTCTCTCCTCTCCTCCCCCTGTTCCCCTCCTCTCCTCTCCTCTCACTCTCTCTCCTCTCCTCCCCCTGTTCCCCTCCTCTCCTCTCCTCTCCTCTCCTCTCCTCTAACTCTCTCTCCTATATTCCCCTGTTCCTCTCCTCTCCTCTAACTCTCTCTCCTATATTCCCCTGTTCCCCTCCCTCCTCTATCTGCAGCCAGATTGCTCATGATTGACTTTGAAATGGGACGTCTGTCCATGTCCTGAGGATGCCGGGGAATGCTGTTAAGACCGGCCACCAGGGGCAACAGTGAGCACAATAAGTGTGTGCCCTCAGGCCACTCCTCTTTATTTTATTTAACCTTTATTTAACTAGGGAAGTCAGTTAAGAAATTCTTATTTGCAATGACGGCCTACCGGGGAACAGTGGCTTAACTGCCTTGTTCAGGGGCAGAATAACAGATTTTTACCTTGTCAGCTCAGGGTGGCAGGTAGCCTAGTCGTTAGAGCGTTGGGCCAATAACTGAAAGGTTGCTGGGTTGAATCCCTGAGCTGACAAGGTAAAAATCTGAAAATCTGAACTGCTTAACCCACTGTTCCCTGGTAGGCCATCATTGTAATTAATAATTTGTTCTTAACTGACTTGCCTAGTTAAAGAACAATGAGACGCCCAATCACAGCCTGGAATCAAACCAGGGTGTCTGTAGTGATGCCTCTAGCACTGAGAAGTTGTGCCACTTGGCAGCCACTACCACATATCTACAATGTAGAGTGTGTGTGTGCCTGTGTCTCTTCACAGTCCCTGCTGTTCAATTTTTATCTGATTCTCCTGCCTGCTGTCACACCAGCCTTCGATTTGGCTCCCCCTCCTGTCCAGCTCAGGCGTTCGGCGTCGCAGGCCTTCTAGCTGCTGCCGAACCTACTGCTGGCAAAACGCCCTTCACTCATCAACCCCGGACTTGTCTCGTCATCATTACACACACTTGGTTCCCCACTCATATATATATATATATATATATATATATATATATATATATATACTCCCTCTGTCATTTGTCTTTGTTGGTCATTATAAATGTTACTTGTTTTCCTGAGAGGAATCTCTCCTACTATTTTCCTGAGTACTTTATTATTTTGCAGTTTGGGTTTCATCCTGCTTTTATGTATATAGTACTTTAATAAATTCAGGAGCTCTCTGATTTCATTGTAAAGCCTTTTTGAAATCGGACAGTGTGGTTAGATTAACGAGAGTCTTGTCTTTAAAATGGTGTAAAATAGTCATATGTTTGAGAAATTGAAGTAATAGCATTTCTAAGGTATTTGAATATCGCGCCACGGGATTACACTGGCTGTTGAGTAGGTGGGACGCAAGCGTCCCACTGGCCCAGAGAGGTTAAACCCCTACAACTCATCCAGAACGCCGCAGCCCGTCTGGTGTTAAACCTTCCCAAGTTCTCTCACGTCACCCCGCTCCTCCGCACACTCAACTGGCTTCCAGTTGAAGCTCGCATCTGCTACAAGACCATGGTGCTTGCCTACGGAGCTGCGAGAGGAACGGTGCCTCTGTACCTTCAGGCTCTGATCAGTCCCTACACCCAAACAAGGGCACTGCGTTCATCCACCTCTGGCCTGCTCGCCTCCCTACCTCTGAGGAAGCACAGTTCCCGCTCAGCCCAGTCAAAACTGTTCGCTGCTCTGGCACCCCAATGGTGGAACAAGCTCCCTCACAACGCCAGGACAGCGGAGTCAATCACCACCTTCCGGAGACACCTGAAACCCCACCTCTTTAAGGAATACCTGGGATAGGATTAAGTAATCCTTCTAACCCCCCCACCCCCCCACCCCAAAAAAAAGATATAGATGTATATCATAAGGTGAATGCACCAATTTGTAAGTCGCTCTGGATAAGAGCATCTGCTAAATGACGTAAATGTAAAATGCAATCTATAAACCCACAAGACTGACCAGTTCAACTGCCACGCTTATTGATCATATTTTTACAGATTCTTTGAATAATGTGGCTAAAACAGGTATAATTTAGACTGACATTTCTGACCACTTTCCAATTTTACACTTCTCTTTTGCTGTCACGTGTGCTCCCTCTAGGTCACCTAGCTGCTTGTTATGGCCTAGGTGTCTGGTTAGATTGTAAACTCTCCTTCCAGACTCGCATCAATCATCTCCAATCCAAAGTGAAATCTAGAATTGGCTTCCTATTTCGCAACAAAGCATCCTTCACTCATGCTGCCAAATATACCCTCGTAAAACTGACCATCCTACCAATCCTCGACTTCGGCGATGTCATTTACAAAATAGCCTCCAATACCCTACTCAACAAGCTGGATGCAGTCTATCACAGTGCCATCCGTTTTGTCACCAAAGCCCCATATACAACCCACCACTGCGACCTGTATGCTCTCGTTGGCTGGCCTTCACTTCATAATCGTCGCCAAACACATTGGCTCCAGGTCATCTACAAGAACCTGCTAGGTCAAGTCCCCCCTTATCTCCGCTCACTGGTCACCATAGCAGCACCCACCTGTAGCACGCGCTCCAGCAGGTATATCTCTCTGGTCACCCCTAAAGCCAACTCCTCCTTTGGTCGTCTCTCCTTCCAGTTCTCAGCTGCCAATGACTGGAACGAACTACAAAAATCTCTAAAACTGGAAACACTTATCTCCCTCACTAGCTTTAAGCACCAGCTGTCAGAGCAGCTCACAGATCTCTGCACCTGTACATAGCCCATCTTTAATTTAGCCCAAACTACTACCTCTTCCCCTACTGTATTTATTTATTTTATTTATTTTGCTCCTTTGCACCATATTATTTATATTTTAACTTTTAACTTTCTTCAAACTACAAATCTACCATTCCAGTGTTTTTCTTGCCATACTTTATTTACTTTGCCACCATGGCATTTTTTGGCCTTTACCTCCCTTATCTCACATCATTTGCTCACATTGTATATAGTCTTATTTTTTTCTACTGCATCATTGATTGTATGTTGTTTTACTCCATGTGTAACTCTGTGTTTTTGTATGTTGTCGAACTGCTTTGCTTTATCTTGGCCAGGTCGCAATTGTAAATGAGAACTTGTTCTCAACTTGCCTACCTGGTTAAATAAAGGTGAAATAAAAATAAATAAATAAAAAAAGGCGCACACCTGTCACCATCGTTACGCGCATCAGCGCATTATGACACATCACCTGGACTCCATCACCTCCCTGATTTCCTTCCTTATATATGTCACTCCCTTTGGTTCCTTCCACAGACGTTATTATTTCTGTTCCAGCTTCATGTCTGTGCCTTGTTTGTGTTTCCTGTTTTGTATTAAGTTCCGTTCCTTTATTAAATGTATTCACTCCCTGAACTTACTTCCTGATTCTCAGCGCACATCGTTACATTCGCAGCTGGAAATGAACAGATAGGATTTATTAGTAGCATTAAGGTAGAATATTTAACAAAAGTAATTGTGATTGCTTAATAAAGATGTTGATTGATGATATTTCATGGGAAAATGTTTATAAATCAGGCCGATGTGAAGTCTGCTTACCAGACTTTTCTCACATCTTTCAACTCTGTTATTTCACCACTGCTTTCCCTTAGTTAAACCACATTAGAGAGCAGCAGAAGGTTCTGGAAACCTTGATTCACAACCGGTCTACAACTCAGTAAAAAATAAAAAATGGTAGAAAAAGTTTCTCTCAAATCCCTCTCCCCTGAATTATGCAAATTACAACAAGTAGAAGAACAAATTCACTCACCTACTTTGGATATCCCCAAAAATATATTAAAGTCAACTTGGAAAATCATCAATTAACTGTTGAATAAAAAAAATAAAGTGTATTTATACAGTGGGGAGAACAAGTATTTGATACACTGCCGATTTTGCAGGTTTTCCTACTTACAAAGCATGTAGAGGTCTGTAATTTTTGTCATAGGTACACTTCAACTGTTAGAGACGGAATCTAAAACAAAAATCCAGAAAAGGACATTGTATGATTTTTAAGTAATTCATTTACATTTTATTGCATGACATAAGTATTTGATCACCTACCAACCAGTAAGAATTCCGGCTCTCATAGACCTGTTAGTTTTTCTTTAAGAAGCCCTCCTGTTCTCCACTCATTACCTGTATTAACTGCACCTGTTTGAACTCGTTACCTGTATAAAAGACACCTGTCCACACACTCAATCAAAAAGATTACAGACCTCTACATGCTTTGTTAGTAGGAAAACCTGCAAAATCGGCATTGTATCAAATACTTGTTCTCCCCACTGTATATATACGTTATTTTTTATTATATATATACACATACAACTACCCCATCACAATGTATTGTTGGATATAAGACTGATAGTGATCCTGATGTTATTTCATGTGAATTGAATAACTTTATTGTGAATGTGGGTTCCGCTTTGTCAAAGAAAATAGAGAAATAATAGAAATCCCTTGGATTACATTAAGGGGCATTTCTCTTTCTGCTTCAGTTTGATCCTCCTGATGTAATGGAGGTGACGATGTAATGGAGGTGACGATGTAATGGAGGTGACGATGTAATGGAGGTGACGATGTAATGGAGTAGACGATGTAATGGAGGTGACGATGTAATGGAGGTGACGATGTAATGGAGGTGACGATGTAATGGAGGTGACGATGTAATGGAGGTGACAATGTAATGGAGGTGACAATGTAATGGAGTAGACGATGTAATGGAGGTGATGGAGGTAATTGGTCACTTAAAGATATCAGCAGCAGGTCATGATGAGATTGGTACCTCTTTGGTGAGATCAGTGTTTTCCTCAATTACTGAGCCCCTAACGTACAGTATTGTAACGCCCTGGCCATAGAGAGGGGTTTTTGTTCTTTATTTTGGTTAGGCCAGGGTGTTACATTGGGTGGGTGTTCTATGTTCCTTTTTCTATGTTTTTGTATTTCTTTGTTTTGGGCCGGGTGTGGCTCCCAATCAGGCACAGCTGAAGCTCGTTGTTGCTGATTGGGAGTCACACATAAGGAGCATGTTTTTCCTTTGGGTTTTGTGGGTAATTGTTTCTGTTAGTGTTTGCACCTGACAGTACTGTTTGGCTGTCAGTTTTCTTGTTTTGTTTGTATAGTGTTCTTTCTGTGATTAAATATTCAATGATGAACACTAACTCCGCTGCACCTTGGTCTACTCTCTCTCATGACAGCCCTTACAGAATTACCCACCAAAAACGGACCAAGCAGCGGAGGAAGGAGCAGCACAAGGAGGACTATAGGAAGCAGCGCGCTTGGGAGGTCATGGCATCCTGGTCGCTGGAGGTGTTGGAGTCCAGGATTGACTGGACATGGGATCAATTATTTGACCACTGCAACAACCTGCCGAGGGAGAGCGACAGACACGGGAGGCAGCCCCAAGACATTTTTTTGGGGGGGGCACACAGGGAGATTGGCGGAGTCAGGCGGTAGACCTGAGCCAACTCCCCGTGCTTACCGGAAGCAGCGTGGTACTGGTAAGGCACCGTGTTATGCTGTGGAGCGCACGGTGTCTCCAGTGCACGTGCATAGCCCGGTGCGCTACATTCCAGCCCCCCGCAAGTGCCATGCGAGAGTGGGCATCGAGCCAGGGCGGATGGTGCCAGCTCAGCGCGTCTGGTCTCCAGTGCGCCTCCAGGTTATCCTGCGCCGGCGCTGCGCACTGTGTCTCCAGAGCACTGGGAGGGCCCAGTTCGCCCAATGCCTGCCGTGCCGGGCCAAAGTGGGCATTCAACCTGGAGTGTGGGTAAAGAGCCTACGTACCAGAACTCCAGTGCTCCCCCACAGCCCGGTTTATCCTGTGCCTCCTCCTCGGACCAGGCCTCCAGTGGGTCTCCCCATCCTGGTCCGTCCTGTGCCACCTCCTAGGACCAGGCCTCCAGTGGGTCTCCCCATCCTGGTCCATCCTGTGCCTCCTCCCAGGACCAGGCCTACAGTGGGTCTCCCCATCCTGGTCCGTCCTGTGCCACCTCCCAGGACTAGGCCTCCAGTGGGTCTCCCCATCCTGGTCCGTCCTGTGCCACCTCCCAGGACTAGGCCTCCAGTGGGTCTCGCCAGTCCGGAGCCGCCAGAGCTGCCTGCCAGTCCAGAGCCGCCAGAGCTGCCCGCCAGTCCAGAGCCGCCAGAGCTGCCCGCCAGTCCAGAGCCGCCAGAGCTGCCCGCCAGTCCGGAGTAACCAGAGCTGCCCGCCAGTCCGGAGCCGCCAGAGATGCCCGCCAGTCTGGAGCTGCCCGCCAGTCAGGAGCCGCCAGAGCCGCCCGCCAGTCAGGAGCCGCCCGCCAGTCAGGAGCCGCCAGAGCCGCCCGCCAGTCAGGAGCCGCCCGCCTGTCCGGAGCCGCCAGAGCCGCCCGCCTGTCCGGAGCCGCCAGAGCCGCCCGCCTGTCCGGAGCCGCCAGAGCCGCCCGCCTGTCCGGAGCCGCCAGAGCCGCCCGCCTGTCCGGAGCCGCCAGAGCCGCCCGCCAGCCTGGTGAGTCCTGTGCCTACACCTAGGGCCAGGCCTCTTTCATGTCTCCCCAGCCTGGTGAATCCTGGGCCAGAGCCGCCAGAGCCGCCCGCCAGCCCGGAGCCGCCCCCCAGACTGGTGAGGCCTGCGCCCAGGGCCAGGCCTCCTTCATATCTCCCCAGCCTGGTGAATCCCGGGTCAGTGCCGCCGGAGCCGCCAGGGACGCCCGCCAGCCGGGCGCAACCAGGGTCGCCCGCCAGCCGGGCGCAGCCATCGCCGCCCGCCAGCAGGGCGCAGTCAGGGTCGCCCACCAGACTTTCGGCGCGGCCAGGTGCACCACCTAAGAGGGCGACGCCAAGGGTGGAACAGAGGCCACGTCCCGCACCTGAGCAGCCGCCGTAAGAAGGCCCACCCGGACCCTCCCCTTCAGTGTCAGGTTTTGCGGCCGGAGTCCGCACCTTGGGGGGGGGGGGGGGGGTACTGTAACGCCCTGGCCATAGAGAGGGGTTTTTGTTCTTTATTTTGGTTAGGCCAGGGTGTTACATTGGGTGGGCGTTCTATGTTCCTTTTTCTATGTTTTTGTATTTCTTTGTTTTGGGCTGTGTGTGGCTCCCAATCAGGCACAGCTGAAGCTCGTTGTTGCTGATTGGGAGTCACACATAAGGAGCATGTTTTTCCTTTGGGTTTTGTGGGTAATTGTTTCTGTTAGTGTTTGCACCTGACAGGACTGTTTTCTTGTTTTGTTTGTATAGTGTTCTTTCTGTGATTAAATATTCAATGATGAACACTAACTCCGCTGCACCTTGGTCTACTCTCTCTCACGACAGCCCTTACAAGTATATCTTCACTAAATCAATGCAAACTGTTATTGTTCCTGAGGATAAATCTGGGGATCCCAGATATTTTACAAATAATCGCCCAATATCTGTACTAACATGTTTTCTAAAATGGAACACTGTATTCTATATGAGCACCAATATGTTTTTTGTAAAACCTACTCAACAGATATGGCTATTTTGCAACTTGTGGATAAAATCTTTATTGCCCTGAATGACAATAAATACGCTCTTGACATCTTTTTAGATTCATCCAAAGTGTTTGACACGGTTGATCATGAAATATTACTTTCTAAATTGCATTTTTTACGTTTTTCATGATTACACATATAATTGGCTATATACAGTTATGTTTATGATAGAGAACAATGTGTTTATGCAAACGGCTATGCCTCTACCAGGACCAAGATATCCTGTGGCGTGTCAATTGAACCTTTGTTATTCCTAATTTTCTGAATGGTTCCAGATAAAAAAAAAATATATGTTAAAAAATCCAACTTTAGTGTTCACTAGTAAGAATAAGAAAAGAAGAGCTAGAAATGAAATGGAACTGGTCATATCCACTAGATTCCTCTGAGTTCTAAGTGATAAGATCATATTCTATTTGTCTGCAGCAACGTGATGAAATATGTTGGCATCATCACAAAGATTAGTGGTTTAATTTATCAGGCTTGCTTCCTATCTCTATACTATAGCTTCATTTACCCATACCTCATTTACTGTAATATTGTCTGGGCCAGTACATATGCCTCCTACCTTCACAAATGACTCACCATACAAAATACATTTACAAGACTAGCCACCTCCTCTAATTACCTGGTTCAATCTTCAATCTTTGTTTAAGAAACTCAATATGTTGACTATTTACAACATTAATGTACGCCAATTATACACTTTCACCTACTAATACTCATACCTCCCAGACAGTTTACCTAAACCCTTCAATGGATTCTTCCAGGTTCATTCTGAAATCCATCTATTTAACACAAGACACTGCTATAACCTTCGCCCTCCCCACTGCCACACCTCACATAGTGTGGTACCTCTGTTTCTGATAGAGAATGGACTCTGCAATTCTTATCTTCACATTGCCAAAACCTCAACATCCCTCAATAACCAAGAGAAGACTGGGGGTCAGCCTGATAAACCAAACTACTCAGTAATCTCCTCCATGAAGACTGGAGATCAGCCTGATGAACCAAACTACTCAGTAATCTCCTTCATGAAGACTGGGGGTCAGCCTGATGAACCAAACTACTCAGTAATCTCCTTCATGAAGACTGGAGGTCAGCCTGATAAACCAAACTACCCAGTAATCTCCTCCATGAAGACCGGGGGTCAGCCTCATGAACCAAACTACTCAGTAATCTCCTTTATGAAGACTGGGGGTCAGCCTGATGAACCAAACTACTCAGTAATCTCCTTCATGAAGACTGGGGGTCAGCCTGATGAACCAAACTACTCAGTAATCTCCTTTATGAAGACTGGGGGTCAGCCTGATGAACCAAACTACTCAGTAATCTCCTTTATGAAGACTGGGGGTCATCCTGATGAACCAAACTACTCAGTAATCTCCTCCATGAAGACTGGAGGTCATCCTGATGAACCAAACTACTCAGTAATCTCCTTTATGAAGACTCGGGGTCAGCCTGATGAACCAAACTACTCAGTAATCTCCTTTATGAAGACTGGGGGTCATCCTGATGAACCAAACTACCCAGTAATCTCCTCCACACAGCCTAAATCTCACACACTCAAATCAAATCAAATGTTGTTTGTCAGTTACACATGGTTAGCAGATGTTAATGTTAGTATAGCGAAATGCTGTGCTTCTAGTTCAAACAGTGCAGTAATATCTAACAAATAATCTAACAATTCCCCAACAACTACCTAATACACACACAGCTAAAGGGGTGAATGAGAATATGTACATAAGTACTTGGATGAGTGATGGCCGAGCGGCATAAGCAAGGTACAGTAGATGGTATAAAATACAGTATATACATGTAATATGAGTAATGGAAGATATGTAAACATTATTAAAGTGGCATTATTTAAAGTGGCATTGTTTAAGGTGACTAGTGATCAATTTATTAAAGTGTCCAGTGATTGGGTGTCAATGCAGCAGCCTCTCTGAGTTAGTGATTGCTGTTTAACAGTCTGATGGCCTTGAGATAGAAGCTGTTCTTCAGTCTCTCGGTCCCCGCTTTGAGGCACCTGTACTGACCTCGCCTTCTGGATGGTAGCAGTGTGAACAGGCAGTGGCTCAGGTGGCTATTGTCCTTGATGATCTTTTTGGCCTTCCTGTGACATCGGGTGCTGTAGGTGTCATGGAGGACAGGTAGTTTTCCCCCGGTGATGCGTTGTGCAGACCTCACTACCCTCTGGAGAGCCTTGCAGTTGAGGGCGGTGTGGTTTCCGTACCAGCCTGCGATACAGCCCGACAGGACGCTCTCGATTGTGCATCTGTAAAATTTTGTCAGGGTTTTGGCTGACAAGCCAAATTTCTTCAGTCTTCTGAGGTTGAAGAGGCACTGTTGCACCTTCTTCACCACACTGTCTGTGTGGGTGGACCATTTCAATTTGTCTGTGATGTGTACACCCAGGATCTTAAAACTTTCCACCTCCCATATGGATAGGGGGGGTGCTCCCTCTGCTGTTTCCTGAAGTCCACGATCATCTCCTTTGTTTTGTTGACGTTGAGTGAGAAGTTGTTTTGTTATCCAAAACCTGAATTAAGCTTTAAACCATTTGGAAAAATGTGGAACAGGAGGAGCAAGCCAGGGTGTCAAAAACACTTGACGTTAGGAGCTACTTCTAAATTTGAGGTGAAACGCGAAACGTGGATAAACGAGTCTCAGTCAAATTGGTAAAACCGTGAGATCTTGTTGCGATCTGATCCTGGTTTCGCTGAAGGTTCTTCCTCTACAGTGAATGGAGGGTGTCTGTCTCTTTACAAATCTCTATTGGTCCTGTGTGGCTCAGTTAGAAACACCAAGGTTGTGAGTTCAATTCCCACAGGGATCAGTTGCCTTGGATAAAAGCTTCGTCTGCTAAGTGGCAAACATAGACATGATTCCCCTGTTGCCTGGGCCAGATATGAAGAGTTCTGTCTGTCTGTCTGTCTGTCTGTCTGTCTGTCTGTCTGTCTGTCTGTCTGTCTGTCTGTCTGTCTGTCTGTCTGTCTGTCTGTCTGTCTGTCTGTCTGTCTGTCTGTAACCCTCATGTAGTGGATCCTTACCACAGCAGTGTTTCTGATAACAGCTCCACCATCATAGGTCATTATTAAATAAAGGAGGTCTGGGTTGAATGCTTCAAAGAGGGAGTTTTCTTTTGGTTAACTTTGTCTGCAACCCAAATGGCACCCTTTTCCCTACAAAGTGCCGTAGGGTTCTGGTCAAAAGAAAGGCACTATATAGGAAATAGGGTGCCATTAGGGAAGCAGGGCTGTGTGAGAGCTGTCTTCACTGAGCAGGGAAATCCATCAAACACACTCCTCCATTAATCCTGTTGTGACTTCAGAGAGAAGAATGAAGTTTTACAGGAAAAGTGTGTTTCTCTCCCCTGTTCACCCCTCCCCTGTTCACCCCTTCCCTGTTCACCCCTTCCCTGTTCACCCCTCCCCTGTTCACCCCTCCCCTGTTCACCCCTCCCCTGTCAGAACTCCAGAATGATGTGCTGGTAGTGATGCGTGACTTATACATGTACACGTTTAGTAAACACACACACACTCTCTCTCTCCCTCCCTCACACACACACACACACACACACACACACACACACACACACACACACACACACACACATAAACACACACAGACATAGCGGATAATCCGTCTGATTGAAGAGCTTTCAGACGGGTAATTCAATTTCCCAACGATATAACACGGTGGCTGCACACACAAACATACACACACATACACACACACACACACACACACACACATATGGATCCGTCGTAGTGGCTTCACACAGATCCTGTGTTCTGGGACCAGACGAGGGAAACCAGAAGCAATAGCACACACAGTTATTACCACAGAGATAGAGGGAGGGAGGGAGGGAGGGAGGGAGAAAGGGGTCATATTTCAAATTGACAAGATGTAATAAACACAGAGGCCTTTAGCTACTGTACCATAAGCTCAACACCTAAGATTACAGTTCATCCAGTACTAGTAATCAACAAGATCTCCTAGTTTCACCTCGCAATTCCACATATTAAATCTGTGTGGTTACAGGATTAATTCCACGTGGTTACAGGGTAAAAGCAAAAACATCTCAATGGGTTAAGTTTAGGTTTTGATTCTGAGTGGTTAAAGTTCTGGGAAGGCTTAAAACAAAATACTTAAAAATAACGTTTCCATCAAATATCATCAATTCTCCCGGCTTGCTAGGGTGTCCAATCAAAACGCATATTTTGACCAATGGATCTATCACATCGCTATCATAATCCCCTCAAAAGTTATTGGAGTTTTTACCCTTGTAGGATGGCCAGAATGACAAAACCAATGGAAGCCAGTCAAAAAAAGTGGTCAGAAATCAGGAAAATAGCATCTTGTCAGCTAGGCTTTTGTCATGCTAAATTAGCATTTTACATTTAATTCAGCTCGTGTCATGCTAAATTAGCCTTTTACATTTAATCCAGCTCGTGTCATGTTAAATTAGCATTTTACGACCCGCAGAAACAACTATTGTAGATGACGACTACAGAATGTAAAATTCTTACGCAAAACCTGCACCGCTACGCCAACAGAGCTCGGTGCTTATTATCGGATGTATTAGGTTACAACTTTTTATATATAATGTTAATGATATGTTAGCGAAAAACCCCACTGAACGATTCAGAACATGAATAATCATATTTGTCTTGGTAAAATGTATTTTATAACATAAGTTCAATTTCATCATTAACCTGTTTGGGGTAGGGGGCAGTATTGAGAATTTTGGAAAAAATATGTTCCCATTTTTAACTGCCTCCTACACCAACTCAGAAGCTAGAATATGCATATTATTGTTCAGGTTTGGATAGAAAACACTCTGAATTTTCTAAAACTGTTTGAATGGTGTCTGTGAGTATAACAGAACTCCTATGGCAGGCAAAAACCTGACAAGGTTTCAAGCAGGAAGTACCCTGTCTGACAAGGAGTCGTGCGTCTTGCATCTTTTTATTGAAAAGTAAGGATCTTAGCTGTAACGTGACAATTCCCAGGGCTCCAATAGGCTCTCAGAGCCCGCGAAATAACTGAAGGTTTACGAGGGAGCCTCAGGCTGAAACAGATTATCGCCTTTTGTAAGTGGCTGCTCCGAGGACCTTTGAATGATGCGCGTGCATGAGTCGCTTCTGAGGAGAAATTTTATTCGGCTGTTTAGGCTCAATGCATACTCCCGGTCGGAATATTATCACTAATCTACGAGTTGAATGGCATAAAAATTGGTTTTAAACAGCGGTTGACATGCTTCGAAGTACGGTAATGGAATATTTAGACATTTTTGACACGCCAATGCGCCATGCGCGAGACCGTGAATAAGCATTCTAGAACTCACGAACAAAACGTCGCTGTTTGGATATAACGATGGATTATTTGGGACCAAACCAACATTTGTTATTGAAGTAGAAGTCCTGGCAGTGTATTCTGATGAAGAACAAGCAAGGTAAGAACATTTTTCTTATAGGAAATGTGATTTTGGTGGATGCTGACCTGGGTGGGTATCTAAATAGCTAGCCCTGTAATGCCGGGCTATGTACTTAGATTATTGCAAAATGTGCTTCATCCAAAAAGCTATTTTAAAATCGGACATATCGAGTGCATAGAGGAGTAATGTATCTATAATTCTTAAAATAATTGTTATGCTTTTTGTGAACGTTTATCGTGAGTAATTTAGCAAACTGTTAGTAAATTCAACGGAAGTTTGCCGGGGGTTATGCGTTTTCTGAACGTCACATGCTAATGCAAAAAGCTGTTTTTTGATATAAATATGAACTTGATTGAACAGACATGCATGTATTGTATAACACAATGTCCTAGGTGTGTCATCTGATGAAGATCATCAAAGGTTAGTGCTGCATTTAGCTGTGGTTTGGGTTTTTGTGACATTATATGCTAGCTTGAAAAATGGCTGTCTGATTTTTTCTGGCTGGGCACTCTGCTGACATAATCTAATGTTTTGCTTTCGTTGTAAAGCCTTTTTGAAATCGGACAGTGGGGTTAGATTAACGAGATTCTTGTCTTTAAATAGCTGTAAAATAGTCATATGTTTGAGAAATTGAAGTAATAGTATTTCTAACGATTCAAAAATCGCGCCACTGGAATTTCAGTAGCTGTTACGTAGGTGGGACGAAATCGTCCCACATACCCGAGAGAGGTTAAAGTGCATTTTCACCCACTTTGGGCGGAGTCCAGTAGCGACCCGTCATTCAGGGCAGGTGGAGCTCTGGCATTAATTTGTGTCACATATCATTTCAGCAAACAATGTAAATAAATAAATAAAAACAATCCTTCAGTTAACAAAGCAGCACACAAACTTGGTCTCTTTCTTTGAGTAAGGCAGCTCCAAAATGCAGCCGTTTCAATACTGTGGTGGAGGGGTAGCCAACGAAAGCACAGAGAGTAGGCGTTGTTAATCTTCTCTGATTGTCTCAGCGTTCTGTCATTCAGAATCTACAGGAGCGGAGCTAGGCAGTTCAAGCCCTCCTTGGGTGCTGCCATAGATTTACGGTTGAAGTGCTCGTCCAAGAAGGCTCAAGGTCATTGGTCACAGATAGAATTATGTCAAATCACGTTATATCTCCCGTAGCTTTGATTGGACTGATCATGTCAACATCATACTTTCAAAATCTTAGCTAGCAAGCTAGCTAGCTAGATAAGCAGCCATCATCATAAATCAAGTCTGGCAATCTACTGGCAAATCCTTTTGAATACTTGTCATATGAAGAGAAATTAGAGATAAAACATATCTGTGCTCATCAGCCATTGGACATAAACATCAGAAATCTCAAATTCAACCCTGAGTGGTTTGGAAGGAAGCAGTGGCTAACTGCGAGCATAGCAAAGCAATGACTTTATTTGCATCCCTTGCCTGGTATTCGATGGAGAGTGTGTGTGTCATCCAAATCTGGGTTTAAGGATTTAAAAACATCCGTCTGAAAGGTTCTCAATACATGAGAATTGTGTGTCACATGTAGACAACGCCGTTGACCTGGGATTACTGGGGAAACCAAATGTTGTTGCTCAGCTAGATGCCACACATAAAACGTCTAGACATAAAGACGAGCCATCGACCTTCACAACCAACAAACAGAGGAGAATAGTTATGTGCTTGCCAGAATTATAGCATGTATTAACCTGTTGGGGCTAGGGGGCAGTATTTGCACGGCCGGATAAAAAAAACATACCCGATTTAATCTGGTTACTACTCCTGCCCAGAAACGAGAATATGCATATAATTAGTAGATTTGGATAGAAAACACTCTAAAGTTTCTAAAACTGTTTGAATGGTGTCTGTGAGTATAACAGAACTCATATGGCAGGCCAAAACCTAAGAAGTTTCCATACAGGAAGTGCCCTGTCTGACAATTTATTGTCCTTCTGTAGCCTCTCTATCAAAAATACAGTATCTGTGCTGTAACGTGACATTTTCTAAGGCTTCCATTGGCTCTCAGAAGGCGCCAGAAAGCTAAGTACAGCAGCAGAGTTTGTTACTGGCCTGCCTGGGGACAGTGACACTGGAGATGCGCGTTCATGTGAATTCTCCACTTTGTTCTTTCAGTCTTTGAATGGATACAACGTCGCCCGGTTGGAATATTATCGCTATTTTACGAGAAAAATCGCATAAAAATTGATTTTAAACAGCGTTTGACATGCTTCGAAGTACGGTAATGGAATATTTTGATTTTTTTTGTCACGAAGCAAGCCGGCACGTCACACTTCGGATACTGACCTCAACGCACAAACAAACGGAGCTATTTCAATATAACTATGGATTATTTCGAACCAAAACAACATTTGTTGTTGAAGTAGCAGTCCGGGGAGTGCATTCTGACGAAGAACAGCAAAGGTAATCCAATTTTTCTTATAGTAAATCTGAGTTTGGTGAGGGCCAAACTTGGTGGGTGTCAAATTAGCTAGCCGTGATGGCCGGGCTATCTACTCAGAATATTGCAAAATGTGCTTTCACCGAAAAGCTATTTTAATATCTGACACCGCGATTGCATAAAGGAGTTCTGTATCTATAATTCTTAAAATAATTGTTATGTATTTTGTGAACGTTAATCGTGAGTAATTAAATAAATTCACCGGAAGTTTGCGGTGTGTATGCTAGTTGCTAGTTCTGAACATCACATGCTAATGTAAAAAGCTGTTTTTTGATATAAATATGAACTTGACTGAACAAAACATGCATGTATTGTATAACATAATGTCCTAGGAGTGTAAATTTGGCGCTCTGATGTGTCACTGGCTGTTGAATAGTGTGGGACGATTTCGTCCCACCTACCCTAGAGAGGTTAAGAACGGTCCATGTTCTGAATGATGTCGCTGAACATTTCAAAAGTGCTGAATGAATAAGCATACTGGTTACGTTCAAGTCTTACTCGAAATTAGGGCTTGCATCTTATTCGCTCATCATTCTCATGCCATAGTTAGTCTCCATTGTTATATTACTTATATAGGTCTATCTCATTAGTATCTTAACCTGTTACATCTAGGGGGCAGTAATTTCACGGCTGGATAAAAAACGTACCCGATTTAATCTGATTATTAGTCCTGCCCAGAAACTGGAATATGCATATAATTATTAGCTTTGGAGAGAAAACACTCCAAAGTTTCTGAAACTGTTTGAATGGTGTCTGTGAGTATAACAGAACTCCTATGGCAGGCAAAAACCTGAGATGCTTCTGTTCAGGAAGTACCCTGTCTGAACATTTCTTGCCCTTCTTTATTATCTCTGTCGTTTACAAAGGATCTCTGCTCTTACGTGACAGTTCTCACGTCAACAATGGAGTCTCACAGCCCGGGAAAAACAGGAATGATGTCATTCAAAGCCCTGGCTGAAGCACACGAGAGCAAATGCTGAGTGGTCAGTCAATGGACTAAGCCTTAGGCGCGTGACACGCCCCGCCCCCGGCTTTTGGTTTTTTCCTCAGTTTACAGACAGGCAGATTCCCGGTCGGAATATTATCGCTTCTCTACGAGATAAATTGCATAAATATTGGTTTTAAACAGCGGTTGACATGCTTCGAAGTACGGTAATGGAATATTTCGAAATTTTTTGTCATATTTTGCGTCATGCTCGTGGCCGAGATTTAGCGTTGGGATAGTGTCTAGAACGCACGAACAAAACGTCGCTGTTTGGATATAACGATGGATTATTTGGGACCAAACCTACATTTGTTATTGAAGTAGAAGTCCTGGCAGTGTATTCTGATGAAGAACAAGCAAGGTAAGAACATTTTTCTTATAGGAAATGTGATTTTGGTGAAGGCTACACTGGGTGGGTGTCTAAATAGCTAGCCCTGTAACGCCGGGCTATGTACTTACATTATTGCAAAATGTGCTTCATCCGAAAAGCTATTTTAAAATCGGACATATCGAGTGCATAGAGGAGTTCTGTATCTATAATTCTTAAAATAATTGTTATGCTTTTTGTGAACGTTTATCGTGAGTAATTTAGTAAAATCACCGGAAGTGTTCGGTGGGAATGCTAGTTCTGAACGTCACATGCTAATGTAAAAAGCTGGTTTTTGATATAAATATGAACTTGATTGAACAGACATGCATGTATTGTATAACACAATGTCCTAGGTGTGTCATCTGATGAAGATCATCAAAGGTTAGTGCTGCATTTAGATATGGTTTGGGTTTATGTGACATGATATGCTAGCTTGAAAAATGGCTGTGTGATTATTCCTGGCTGGGTACTCTGCTGACATAATCTAATGTTTTGCTTTCGCTGTAAAGCCTTTTTGAAATCGGACAGTTTGGTTAGATAAAGGAGAGTCTTGTCTTTAAATAGCTGTAACATAGTCATATGTTTGAAAAGTGTAAGTTTTCGGATTTAGAGGAGTTTGAATTTTGCGCCCCGCCCATCATTGGATATTGGAGCAGACGTTCCGCTAGCGGAACGTGTAGATGTAAGAAGTTAATGAGCATTTTAGCCAATGTCAGAATGATGCATTTCATTGTTTTGGTTACTTTGTGTCTCAAAATTAGCTCTTGTGTTTTTCTCTACGAGGATGGGATACTACAGTGCATTCGAAAATAATTCAGACCCCTTGACCTTTTTCAAGGTTTGTTAAGTTACGGCCTTATTCTAAAATTGATTAAATAAATAAAAATCATCAACAATCTAAACACAATACACCATAATGACAAAGTGAAAACAGGTTTTTAGAATTTTTACCAAATGTATAAAAAAGAAAACAGAAATACCTTATTTACATAAATACTCAGACCCTTTGCTACAAGACTCAAAATTGAGCTCAGGTGCATCCTGTTTCCATTGATCATCCGTGAGATATTTCTACAACTTGATTGGAGTCCACCTGTGGTCAATTAAACTGATTGGACATGATTTGGAAAGACACACACCTGTCTATATAAGGTCCCACAGTTGACAGTGCATGTCACAGCAAAAACCAAGCCATGAGGTCGAAGGAATTGTCCATGGAGCTCCGAGACATAATTGTGTCGAGGTACAGATCTAGGCAAGGGTATCAAAAAATGTCTGCAGCATTGAAGGTCCCAGAGAACACAGTGGCCTCCATCATTCTTAAAGGGAAGAAGTTTGGAACCACCAAGACTCTTGCTAGAGCTGGCCGCATGGCCAAACTGAGCAATCGGGGGAGAAGGGCCCGATGGTCACTCTGACAGAGCTCCAGAGTATCTCTGTGGAGATGGGAGAACCTTCCAGAAGGACAACCATCTCTGCAGCACTCCACCAATCAGGCCTTTATGGTAGAGTGGCCAGACGGAAGCCACTCCTCAGTCAAAGGCACATGACAGCCCAATTGGAGTTTGCCAAAAGGCACCTAAACAAGATTCTCTGGTCTGATGAAACCAAGATTGAACTCTTTGGCCTGAATGCCAAGTGTCACATCTGGAGGAAACCTGGCACCATCCCTAAGGTGAAGCATGATGGTGGTGGCAGCATCACGTTGTGGGGATGTTTTCAGCATCAGGGACTGGGAGACTAGTCAGGATCGAAGCAAAGATGAACAGAGTAAAGTACAGAGAGATCCTACAGAGAGATACAGAGAAAACCTGGTCCAGAGCGCTCATGACCTCAGATTGGGGTGAAGGTTCACCTTCCAACAAGACAACGACCCTAAGCACACAGCCAAGACAACGCAGGAGTGGCTTTGGGACAAGTCACTGAATGTCCTTGAGTGGCCCAGCCAGAGCCTGGACTTGAACCCGATCGAATATCTCTGGAGAGACCTGAAAATAACTGTGCAGCAATGCTCCCCATCCAACCTGACAGAGCTTGAGAGGATCTGCAGAGAAGAATGGGAGAAACTCCCCAAATACAGGTGTGCCAAGCTTGTAGCGTCACACCCAAGACTCGAGGCTGTAGTTGCTGCCAAAGGACCAGTACTGAGTAAAGCATCTGAATACTTATGTAAATGTGATATTTCAGGGTTTTCTTTATTGTAAATTAGCTAAATTTTCTAAAAACCTGTTTTGGCTTTGTCAAAATGGGGTATTGTGTGTAGATTGATGAGGATTTTAAAAAAAATCTATTTTAGAATATGGCTGTAACGTAACAAAATGTGGAAAAAGTCACGGGGTCTGAAAACTTTCCGAAGGCTCTGTATATAATGTTGTTGGGTCTGTAACCATGGTTGCCAGTCTCATCCTTCTCAAATAAAAACATTCCACTAAAAGTTCAGTAGTAGACCCATGTAATTACAGTTATATTGTAAGGGTTGTTTTGTTGTTTGTGCGTTGATATATTGTCTATAAAAGTGGATCTTCGTGATTGTATTTCTTTCCTTTTTTGAACACATAACAAAATACTTGAAATGGTAGGCTAACCACTGAGTCCACGTCTCTCTCTCTCAATTCAATTTCAATTTAAGGGACTTTATTGACATGGGAAACATATGTTTACATTGCCAAAGCAAGCTCTCTCTTTCTCTCTCTCTCTCTGCTCTGGTTATTAAAAATATATTTCACAGCGGTTCAGATGGTACAATGATTCTCTACACTGCCTGTTTTGTCACATAAATGGAAATGAGGCAAACTATTAGAATTTTAGTAGCCAGGAAATGGCAGAGCATCTTTAAGCAAGTCAGCAATATCAGTTATGGCAAATGAGGCTGAATGAACTGTTTCGCTGCCAGACAAGACTCCGCTGATAGCCAGTTGTGGCGGTGATAAGGATTCACCCCATGGTGCTGAAAGGAAAGCTCTGCTTTTGGGACAGCTTTATGCCCTAACAGTTTGTGGGCACCGTTTGTCACGTTTTAGTGCATTTAATGTATTGTTAAGTGTTCTGTTGTGTTGTGTAGTGGCTTCGCTGACATGCATCTAGAAAAAAAGTTTGCACCACCCAGATTTAAATGCAAAAATCGCCACTGGTAGAGAGGGTGGACACCCTAGTAATAGCTATCACACACACACACGCAACCACGCACACACACACATGGAACCACACACACACACACACATGCAACCACACACACACACATGTAACCACACACACACACACGCAACCACACACACACACGCCCACATAGACATACACACACATAGACACACACAAGTACACACACACGTACGTATGCACACAGCAGACAGTAGACAGGGGTGTTACTTAATGTTCTGTGTTATTGGGAAGACATGCTGTCGTTTCAGCACTTATAGATGCCATGGTAATAACACGCAACGATAATAACCACAACGACAATTTGTTGGCGATTAGATCCATGGTGATTAAAGGTAAATGTAGCGTAACCGTACTGATGGTCGGCACAGTGACTGGACAAGCACTGGCAAGGTCAGCAACAGCCAACAGACCCAGCCAACAGACCCAAGTAATAGAAAAACAGACCAAATTATACCATCTCTATCACTCCTCATTAAACACAAGGTCTGGTGTAGAAACTACTGTGAGAGAGAGAGAGAGCGAGAGAGAGAGTGAGAGAGAGAGCGAGAGCGAGAGAGAGACTACACTGTACCCACCAAGCCAACAGACCCCACCCCCTCCTAACAGCCCCCCTGTCAGCTCCCCTGATTGCTCTCTAGACAACCCCCACACATCCACTGAGGACACACAAAAGCCAGAGATTGTGCTCCTCATTGACTCAAATGGCAAATACATTCAAGAGGAAAAACTTTTTCCCGAACACAAAGTGGCTACGCTCTGGTGCCCAAACACTAGGCATGCCCTGGAGCAAACCATGGTCACACTCTATATACCCCCCCCCCATATCAGACCTATGCCCCTTCTGACCACCCCATGCCCCCTGCCCCTGCAGCAAGGACCTCAACATGACAGCAAGACATATACCCAGGTCGTGAGCAGAGCAACAGGCCAACCCCCACTATTACACCCACAGAAGCCCCATCCTACGACATAAGAGGTATGTATCAGATGCTCAACATGCTCTGCTCACACCTACTGTGATGGTCCGGGCCTAAACCACACAAAAACAACACTAGACACTATGGAACACAAAGCTTTTACTATCTCATCCTGGAATATACAAGGTCTGAGGTCATCTGCCTTTGGCCTAAAGAGCAGGAACCCAGACTTCATCAAAGAAATTGTAAAAACAGACATTGTCATACTACAAGAAACATGGTAAAGGAGAGAGACCCACTGGCTGCCAGTACAAAAAAGATATATAAATAAATAAATACAAATATTTTTATGCATGAAATGTATGTATTCACTACCGTAAGTCGCTCTGGATAAGAGCGTCTGCTAAATGACTAAAATGTAAATGTAAATGTAAAAATGTGGCTGCCCTCTAGGTTACAGAGAGCTGGTAGTCCCATCCAACAAACTACCAGGTGGGTGGTATAGAGGAGACGGACCCACTGGCTGCCCTCTAGGTTACAGAGAGCTGGTAGTCCCATCCAACAAACTACCAGGTGGGTGGTATAGAGGAGACGGACCCACTGGCTGCCCTCTAGGTTACAGAGAGCTGGTAGTCCCATCCAACAAACTACCAGGTGGGTGGTATAGAGGAGACGGACCCACTGGTTGCCCTCTAGGTTACAGAGAGCTGGTAGTCCCATCCAACAAACTACCAGGTGGGTGGTATAGAGGAGACGGACCCACTGGTTGCCCTCTAGGTTACAGAGAGCTGGTAGTCCCATCCAACAAACTACCAGGTGGTATAGAGGAGACGGACCCACTGGTTGACCTCTAGGTTACAGAGAGCTGGTAGTCCCATCCACCACACTACCAGGTGGTATAGAGGAGATGGACCCACTGGTTGTCCTCTAGGTTACAGAGAGCTGTTAGTCCCATCCACCACACTACCAGGTGGTATAGAGGAGACGGACCCACTGGCTGCCCTCTAGGTTACAGAGAGCTGGTAGTCCCATCCACCAAACTACCAGGTGGTATAGAGGAGACGGACCCACTGGTTACCCTCTAGGTTACAGAGAGCTGGTAGTCCCATCCACCACACTACCAGGTGGGTGGTATAGAGGAGACGGACCCACTGGTTGTCCTCTAGGTTACAGAGAGCTGGTAGTCCCATCCAACAAACTACCAGGTGGGTGGTATAGAGGAGACGGACCCACTGGTTGTCCTCTAGGTTACAGAGAGCTGGTAGTCCCATCCACCACACTACCAGGTGGTATAGAGGAGACGGACCCACTGGTTGTCCTCTAGGTTACAGAGAGCTGGTAGTCCCATCCACCAAACTACCAGGTGTGAAACAGGGAAGAGAATCAGGGGGTATGCTCATTTGGTATAGAGCAGACCTAACCCACGCAACAGGTAACCCACTCTATTAAATTACTCAAAACAGGAACATTTTACATCTGGCTAGAAATTATTAAGGAATTGATCTCCACAGAGAAATGTCCTCATGTGTGCTACCTATATCCCCCCCACTAGAATCCCCATACTTTAACCTGTTTGGTATAGTGGGCAGTATTGAGAATTTTGGAAAAAATATGTTCCCATTTTTAACTGCCTCCTACACCAACTCAGAAGCTAGAATATGCATATTATTGTTCAGGTTTGGATAGAAAACACTCTGAATTTTCTAAAACTGTTTGAATGGTGTCTGTGAGTATAACAGAACTCCTATGGCAGGCAAAAACCTGACAAGGCTTCAAGCAGGAAGTACCCTGTCTGACAAGGAGTCGTGCGTCTTACCTCTTTTTATTGAAAAGTAAGGATCTTAGCTGTAACGTGACAATTCCCAGGGCTCCAATAGGCTCTCAGAGCCCGCGAAATAACTGAAGGTTTACGAGGGAACCTCAGGTTGAAATATATTATCGCCTTTTGTAAGTGGATGCTCGGAGGACCTTTCAATGATGCGCGTGCATGAGTCGCTTCTGAGGAGAAATTTTATTCGGCTGTTTAGGCTCAATGCATACTCCCGGTCGGAATATTAACACTTCTCTACGACATAAATGGCATAAAAATTGGTTTTAAACAGCGGTTGACATGCTTCGAAGTACGGTAATGGAATATTTAGACATTTTTGACACGCCAATGCGCCATGCGCGACACCGCGAAGAAGCATTCTAGAACTCACGAACAAAACGTCGCTGTTGGAATATAACGATGGATTATTTGGGACCAAACCAACATTTGTTATTGAAGTAGAAGTCCTGGCAGTGTATTCTGATGAAGAACAAGCAAGGTAAGAACATTTTTCTTATAGGAAATGTGATTTTGGTGGAGGCTGAACTGGGTGGGTATCTAAATAGCTAGCCCTGTAATGCCGGGCTATGTACTTAGATTATTGCAAAATGTGCTTCATCCGAAAAGCTATTTTAAAATCGGACATATCGAGTGCATAGAGGGGTAATGTATCTATAATTCTTAAAATAATTGTTATGCTTTTTGTGAACGTTTATCGTGAGTAATTTAGTAAAATCACCGGAAGTGTTCGGTGGGAATGCTAGTTCTGAACGTCATATGCTAATGTAAAAAGCTGGTTTTTGATATAAATATGAACTTGATTGAACAGACATGCATGTATTGTATAACACAATGTCCTAGGTGTGTCATCTGATGAAGATCATCAAAGGTTAGTGCTGCATTTAGATATGGTTTGGGTTTATGTGACATGATATGCTAGCTTGAAAAATGGCTGTGTGATTATTTCTGGCTGGGTACTCTGCTGACATAATCTAATGTTTTGCTTTTGTTGTAAAGCCTTTTTGAAATCGGACAGTGGGGTTAGATTAACGAGATTCTTGTCTTTAAATAGCTGTGAAATAGTCATATGTTTGAGAAATTGAAGTTATAGCATTTCTAACGATTCAAAAATCGCGCCACTGGATTGAAGTGGCTGTTACGTAGGTGGGACGAAATCGTCCCACATAGCCCAGAGAGGCTAATGATGACAGCTTCTCCATCCTAGCGGGGGAGATCAACCATTTCCAGACCCAAGGACATGTACTAGTATGTGGTGACTTAAATGCCAGAACTGGACAAGAACCTGACACCCTCAGCACACAGGGGACAAACACCTACCACGAGGTGACAGCATTCCCTCCCCCATATGCCACTCTAGACACACCTACGACAACATAACCAACACAAATGGGTTACAACTCCTGCAGCTGTGTCGGACACTGGGTACGTACATAGTAAATGATGGGCTTCGAGGGGACTCCTATGGTAGGTACACATATAGCTCATCTCTTGGCAGTAGTACTGTGGACTACTTTATCAATGATCTCAACCCAGAGTTTCTTAGAGCGTTCTCAGTCAGTCTACTGACACCCCTGTCAGATCACTGCAAAATCACACTCTACTTGAACAGAGCTTTGCTCAATCATGAGGCATCAAAGCCAAAGGAGCTGGAAAATATTTAGAAATGCTGTTGATGGAAGGAGAGTACTGTGGAAATGTACTTAAAAAACAATTAGGCAACAACAAATTCCATTCCCCTTCTAGACAATTTCCTGGAAAAAATGTTTCGCTGTAATAGCGAAGGTGTAAACTTGGCAGTAGAAAACCAAAACAGCTTCCCTATCAAATCTAAAAGTTTCAAGCAGAAAACCTAAGAAAATGAACAACAATGACAAATGGTTTGATGAAGAATGCAGAAACCCAAGAAAGAAATTGAGAAACCTATCCAACCAAAAACATAGAGGCCCAGTAAACCTGAGACTACATCTTCACTATGGTCAATCACTAAAGTAATACAGAAATACACTACGTAAAAAGAAGGAACAGAACGTCAGAAATCAGCTCAATGTAATTGAAGAATCCATAGACTCTAACCACTTCTGGGAAAACTGGAAAACACAAAATAAACAACAACACGAAGAGTTATCTTTCCAAAACGGAGATGTATGGACAAACCATTTCTCCAATCTTTTTATCCCTATAACAAAGAACAAAGAACAAACAGCAAAAACATAAACATGATAAAATACAAATCTTAGAATCAACTATTAAAGACGACCAGAACCCACTGGATTCTCCAATTACATTGAATGAACTACAGGACAAAATACAAACCCTTCAACACAAAAAGGCCTGTGGTGTTGATGGTATCCTAAATTAAATGACAAAATATACAGACCACAAATTCCAAATGGCTCTTTAACAACATCCTTACTCAGCTCTGGCATCTTCCCAAATATTTGGAACCAAGGACTGATCACTTCAATCCACAAAAGTGGAGACAAATTTGACCACAATAACTACCATGGGATATGAATCAACAGCAACCATGGGAAAATCATCTACATTATCATTAACAGAAGACTCGTATATTTCCTCAGTGCAAGAAATGTATGGAGCGAATGTCAAATTGGCTTTTTGCCAAATTACCGTGCGACAGACCACGTATTCACCCTGCACAACCTAATTGACAAACAAACAAACCAAAACAAAGGCAAAGTCTTCACAAAAGCAATCAACTCAATTTGCCATGAGGGCCTGCTATACAAATTGATGGAAAGTGGTGTTGAGGAAAAAACATAAAGCATTATAAAATCCACGCAAACAAACAAGTGTGCAATTAAAATTGGCAAAAAACACATACATTTCTTTCCACAGGGCCAGGGGGTGAGACAGGGATGCAGGTTAAGCTCTACACTCTTCAGCATATAGATCAACCAATTGGCGAGGGCACTAGAACAGTCAGCAGCACCCGGCCTGACCATACTAGAATCTGAAATCAAATGCCTATTGTTTGCTGATGACCTGATGCTTCTGTCCCCAACCAAGGCAAGCATACAGCAGTACATAGATATTCTGCACAGATTCTGTCAGACCTGGGTCCTGACAGTAAATCTCAGTAAGACAAAAATGGTGTTCCAAAAAAGGTCCAGTTCCTTGGACCACGAATACAAATTCCATCTTGATACCGTTGCCCTAGAGCACACAAAGAACTATACATACCTCGGCCTAAACATCAGCGCAACAGGTAACTTCCACAAAGCTGTGAACGATCTCAGAGACAAGGCAAGAAGGACTTTTTTATAGTGGCTTGTGAAAGTATTCACCCCCTTAGCATTTTTCTGCTGCCTTACAACCTAGAATTAAAATATATACACTGCTCAAAAAAATAAAGGGAACACTTAAACAACACAATGTAACTCCAAGTCAATCACACTTCTGTGAAATCAAACTGTCCACTTAGGAAGCAACACTGATTGACAATACATTTCACATGCTGTTGTGCAAATGGAATGGACAACAGGTGGAAATTATAGGCAATTAGCAAGACACCCCCAATAAAGGAGTGGTTCTGCAGGTGGGGACCACAGACCACTTCTCAGTTCCTATGCTTCATGGCTGATGTTTTGGTCACTTTTGAATGCTGGCGGTGCTTTCACTCTAGTGGTAGCATGAGACGGAGTCTACAACCCACACAAGTGGCTCAGGTAGTGCAGCTCATCCAGGATGGCACATCAATGCGAACTGTGGCAAGAAGGTTTGCTGTGTCTATCAGTGTAGTGTCCAGAGCATGGAGGCGCTACCAGGAGACAGGTAAGTACATCAAGAGATGTGGAGTAGGCCGTAGGAGGGCAACAACCCAGCAGCAGGACCGCTACCTCCGCCTTTGTGCAAGGAGGAGCAGGAGAAGCACTGCCAGAGCCCTGCAAAATGACCTCCAGCAGGCCACAAATGTGCATGTGTCTGCTCAAACGGTCAGAAACAGACTCCATGAGGGTGGTATGAGGGCCCGACGTCCACAGGTGGGGGTTGTGCTTACAGCCCAACACCGTGCAGGACGTTTGACATTTGCCAGAGAACACCAAGATTGGCAAATTCGCCACTGGCGCCCTGTGCTCTTCACAGATGAAAGCAGGTTCACACTGAGCACATGTGACAGACGTGACAGAGTCTAGAGACGCCGTGGAGAACGTTCTGCTGCCTGCAACATCCTCCAGCATGACCGGTTTGGCGGTGGGTCAGTCATGGTGTGGGGTGGCATTTCTTTGGGGGGCCGCACAGCCCTCCATGTGCTCGCCAGAGGTAGCCTGACTGCCATTAGGTACCGAGAGCAGATCCTCAGACCCCTTGTGAGACCATATGCTGGTGCGGTTGGCCCTGGGTTCCTCCTAATGCAAGACAATGCTAGACCTCATGTGGCTGGAGTGTGTCAGCAGTTCCTGCAAGTGGAAGGCATTGATGCTATGGACTGGCCTGCCCGTTCCCCAGACCTGAATCCAATTGAGCACATCTGGGACATCATGTCTCGCTCCATCCACCTGTCCAAAGTTGGTGGATGCTTTAGTCCAGGTCTGGGAGGAGATCCCTCAGGAGACCATCCGCCACCTCATCAGGAGCATGCCCAGGCATTGTAGGGAGGTCATACAGGCACGTGGAGGCCACACACACTACTGAGCCTCATTTTGACTTGTTTTAAGGACATTACATCAAAGTTGGATCACCCTGTAGTGTGGTTTTCCACTTTAATTTTGAGTGTGACTCCAAATCCAGACCTCCATGGGTTGATAAATTGGATTTCCATTGATTATTTTTGTGTGATTTTGTTGTCAGCACATTCAACTATGTAAAGAAAAAAGTATATAATAAGATTATTTCTTTCATTCAGATCTAGGATGTGTTGTTTAAGTTTTCCCTTTATTTTTTGGAGCAGTATATTTTTTGTGGGGTTCGTATCATTTGATTTACACAACATGCCTACCACTTTGAAGATGCAAAACATTTGTTATTGTGAAACAAACAAGAATGTCACGGCTGTCTGAAGGATCGGACCAACGCGCAGCATGGTTATAGTTCCACATCTTTTTATTTATAGTGAAACGTTGCAATACACCAAATACTTGAAATACAAAAAAACAACAAACCGTGACGCAGAGGAAAACACACTACTCAAAATTAACAACCCACAAACCCAAAAGGAAAAACCCCCTACTTAAATATGATCTCCAATCAGAGGCAACGAGGACCAGCTGCCTCCAATTGGAGATCAACCCCCCAAAACAACAACATAGAAATAGAAAACCTAGAACACAAAACATAGAAATAGAAAACAAGAAAACCAACCAAACACCCCCTCTCACAAAAAAATGGAGAACTTGAGCGTGCATAACAATTCACCCCCAACAAAGTCAATACCTTGTAGAGCCACCTTTTGCAGCAATTACAGCTGCAAGTCTCTTGGGGTATGTCTCTATAAGCTTGGCACATCTAGCCACTGGGATTTTTGCCCATTCTTCAAGGCAAAACTGCTCCAGCTCCTTCAAGTTGGATGGTTTCCGTTGGTGTAAAGGAATCTTTACGTCATACCACAGATTCTAAATTGGATCGAGGTCTGGGCTTTGACTAGGCCATTCCAAGACATTTAAATGTTTCCCTGTCAACCACTCGAGTGTTGCTTTAGCAGTAAGCTTAGGGTCATTGTCCTGCTGGAAGGTGAACCTCCATCCCAGTCTCAAATCTCTGGAAGACTGACACAGGTTTCCCTCAAAAATTCCCCTGTATTTAGCGCCATCCATCATTCCTTCAATTCTGACCAGTTTCCCAGTCCCAGCCAATGAAAAACATCCCCACAGCATGATGCTGCCACCACCATGCTTCACTGTGGGGATGGTGTTCTTGGGGTGATGAGAGGTGTTGGGTTTGTGCCAGACATAGCGTTTTCCTTGATGGCCAAAAAGCTACATTTTAGTCTCATCTGACCAGAGTATCCTCTTCATATTTTTGGGGAGTCTCCCACATGCCTTTTGGCGAACACCAAACGTGTTTGCTTATTTGTTTCTTTAAGCAATGTTTTTTTTTCTGGCCACTCTTCCTTAAAGCCCAGCTCTGTGTTGTTTGCAGCTTAAAGTGGTCCTATGGACAGATACTCCAATCTCTGCTGTGGAGCTTTGCAGCTCCTTCAGGGTTATCTTTGGTCTCTTTGTTGCCTCTCTGATTAATGCCCTCCTTGCCTGGTCTGAGTTTTGGGGGCGGCCCTCTCTTGGTAGGTTTGTTGTGGTGCCATATTCTTTCAATTTTTTAATAATGGATTTAATGGTGGTCCGTGGGATGTTCAAAGTTTGGATATTATTTTATAACCCAACCCTGATCAGTACTTCTCCACAATGCTGTCCCTGACCTATTTGGAGAGCTCCTTGGTCTTTATGGTACTGCATGCTTGGTGGTGCCCATTGCTTATTGGTGTTGCAGACTCTGGGGCCTTTCAGAACAGGTGTATATATACTGAGATCATGTGACAGATCATGTGACACTTAGACCGTCCACAGGTGGACTTTATTTAACTAATTATGTGACTTCTGAAGGTAATTGTTTGCACTAGATCTTATTTAGGGGCTTCATAGCAAAGCGGGTGAATTCATAAGCACGCACCACTTTTCCGTTTTTTGAAGTAATTATTTTCATTTCACTTCACCAATTTGGACGATTTTGTATATGTCCATTGCATGAAATCCAAATAAAAATGCATTTAAATTATATGTTGTAATGCAACAAAATAGGAAAAACGCCAAGTGGGAGGAATACTTTTGCAACACACTGTATGCCATCAAAAGGAACATCAAATTTGACATACCAATTAGGATCTGCCTAAAAATATTTAAATCAGTTATAGAACCCATTGCCCTTTATGGTTGCGAGGTCTCGGGTCCGCTAACCAAACAAGAATTCACAAAAAGCAGAATTCTATAAAAATGTCCTTTGTGTACAACATAAAACACCAAATAATGGATGCAGAGCAGAATTAGGCCGATACCCGCTAATTATCAGAAAAGAGCCGTTAAATTCTACAACCACCTGAAAGGAAGCAATTTCCAAACCTTCCATAGTAAAGCCATCTCTACAGATAAATAAACCTGGAGAAGAGTCCCCTAAGCAAGCTGGTCCAGTGGCTCTGTTCCCAAACAGACCCCACAGAGCAACACAATTAGACCCAACCAAATAGACCCAACCAAATCATGAGAAAACAAAAAGATAATTACTTGACACATAGAAAAGAAATAGCAAAAAACAGAGCAAACTGTAATGCTATTTGGCGCTAAACAGAGAGTACACAGTGGCAGAATACCTGACCACTGTGACTGACCCAAAATTAAGGAAATCTTTGACTATGTACAGACTCAGTGAGCATAGCCTTGCTATTGAGAAAGTGCACACTGCCCACAAAATGAGGTGGAAACTGAGCTGCACCTTCCTAACCTCCTGCCAAATGTTTGACCATATTAGAGATACATATTTCACTCAGATTACACAGACCCACAAAGAATTTGAAAACGAATCCAATTTTGATAAACTCCCAATTCTATTGGGTGAAAAAACACAGTTTGCAATCACAGCAGCAAGATTTGTGACCTGTTGCCACAAGAAAAAGGCAACCAGTGAAGAACAAACACCATTGTAAATAAAACCTATATTTATGTTTATTTATTTTCCCTTGTTTTACTTTAACTATTTGCACATCGTTACAATACTGTATATCGACATAATGTGACATTTGAAATGTCTTTATTCTTTTGGAACTTTTATAAGTATAATGTTTACTGTACATTTTTTATTGTTTATTTCACTTTTGTTACTATCTACTTCACTTGCTTTGGCAATGTTTCCCATGCCAATAAAGCCCTTGAATCGAATTGAGAGAGGGAGGGAGAGTGAGAGAGGGGACAAAGCGATAATTGAAGAAGTAAAACTCATTGAGACAAACGGTGGCAATAAATGCACTCTCTATTGCTGAGGGCGGTGGAGAGGTGTGTGTGTGTGCATGTGTGCATGCGTTTGTGTGCTTCCTGTGCAGATGGGAGAAGGCTGAAGATGTGATCTGCTCTCATCAACGGGTTTCAGTCACCGTGAGAAAAGAGGAGAGAGAGATATGGGGGGAGAGGGGGAGGGTGTAGCTAGGCATGGACGGATAGAGGTGTGAGAGAGAAAGACAGAGAGAACCAATTAGGACAAGGACAGAGATTGAGGGAGAAGAAGAGAGAGAGAGGGAATGAGAGAGAGTGGGAGAGAGAGCGGGAAAGAGAGGAGTACCAGACATCTTTTCTGTCTGTACAGTAATTAGACAGTAGCATGAGCAGCATACCAAACAGTGAATGAGAGGAGCGATAGAACGAACGACAGAAAGAAGAATAGAAGAGAGAGGGGAATATTAAGAAAAGGAAGAAAGAGAATGCAGTGTAGCCGAGAGCAGGTAGCTATATAGAGGCTTATAATCTGGACAAACATGTTGAACAGAGCAGAGAAGAATACTGGATAGATAGCATCTAGATACTGTATTTCTATTCCAGAATATAGAGAGGAATAGCACTGTAAACAAAACAAAAAAAGACAGTCAGAGAGAAAGGGATGTTTATATATAGAGAGATCAACTGGACTTTAAAATCTGGGACAAATATCCAATTGAACTCCTACATGCAGAATTCTGTCGGATAGTTCAAGGAAATACACCAACGAATGCATGTAGGGCAGAATTGGGCCGCTTTCCAGTTGTAATGAAAAAACTAAAAAGAGCATTCAAATTCTGGCTACACCTAAATTAAAGTCCACATTCAAGTCTCCAATTTAAACCACTTCAAACCCAAAAGCCCTCTCAGTCAGCTGGTGTTGGACGTAACCAACCAAGCTGACACTAGCACAGGCTTCAACAATCCAAATGAACAAAATTATGAACCAATTAATGGACTCATTTTTACAACATTGGAAAAAATGTACAAAATCTCAAGCTGACTAAATTGCTATCTGGCCCTAAATAGAGAATATGAATTGGCTGATTTTCTCTACTCTGTCAGAGATACGAAGCAGAGACATATCCTTACCAAGTACAGGCTGAGTGACCACCTGGCAGAGACAGATCCTTACCAAGTACAGGCTGAGTGACCACCTGGCAGAGCCAGATCCTTACCAAGTACAGGCTGAGTGACCACCTGGCAGAGACAGATCCTTACCAAGTACAGGCTGAGTGACCACCTGGCAGAGACAGATCCTTACCAAGTACAGGCTGAGTGACCACCGATTGGCAATAGAAACCGGCAGACATAAAAAGACATGGCTACCCAAAGAGGAGCGTGTATGTGGTCACTGCACGACAGGGGAGGTAGAGACAGAGATGTACTTTCTCCTTTACTGTAAGAAATATTCCTCACCAAGAGATTCATTATTCACAGTAATTACTACATTTATTCCAAATTTGTACTTATTAAACCCAGAGGAAAAACATAAAATACTCATTGGCGAAAGAGCAACAGCTCCTCTTGCAGCCAAATATGTATTTGCCTGCCATAGCCTGACGGACACTAAATAATAACATCTGCATAGTAAACAGTAACTTATTATTATTGCTATTACTATCATTATTATTATTGTAATTATTATTCCAAATACTAATGGTACAGGTAGTAGGGGTGATGGCAATGATAGCAGTTTTGTCAGCGTATGCGCTACTGGTGTTGAAGTCAGGTGCAGGAGAGCAGAGAGTAGTGATCAGGCGCACTCTTTATTTGGGCAGAAGCACAACAAACGGACGCAACAGTGTCAAACCTCCAGCAAAAAAGCAAAAGAGAAATGCGCAAACTAGGGGAACAAGACAAAACAAATGGAACAATGAAAATGGAGTGGCGATGGCTAGAAGGCCGGTGACATCGACCGCCGAACGCCACCCGAACAAGGAGAGGAGCCGACTTCGGTGGAAGTTGTGACAAGTTTAATGATGGTGGTGGTAGTAGTAGTAGTAGTATTAGTAATAATGATGATGGTAGTTGTAGTACTAATGTAATGGTGAAGATGACAGTCTGTTAGTTATAAGTTAGTTATAGTTTCATTTTTGATGTTTAGCCTTTTATATTTATTATATTTCTACTATTGACTGTTACCATTTTATTGTTTTTGTTTGTAGTATTATTTACTACCATTTTTATTATTATTCTTCATAATTTTATTACAATGTATACTGTATACATTGTTGCTTTGGCAATATTGACGCAACGTTTTTCATGCCAATAAAGCTTGAATTTGATAGAGAAGGAGCAAGAGGGAGAGAGAGAAAGCTATATATATATATATATATATATATATATATATATATATAGATATATAGATATATATAGAGAGAGAGAGAGAGAGAGAGAGAGAGAGAGAGAGAGAGAGAGAGAGAGAGAGAGAGAGAGAGAGAGAGAGAGAGAGAGAGAGACAGAGAGAGAGAGAGAGAGAGAGAGAGAGAGAGAGAGAGATATGACGGAGAAAGAGGGAGAGTGAGAGAGAGATGAAGGAGAGAGAGAGAGAGAGAGAGATATGACGGAGAAAGAGGGAGAGTGAGAGAGAGAGAGAGAGAGAGATGAAGGAGAGAGAAAGAGAAATATAGGAGAGAGAGAAAGGTATATATATAGAGAGAGAGAACGAGATATGACGGAGAAAGAGGGAGAGTGAGAGGGATAGTGAGAGAGATGAAGGAGAGAGAAAGAGAAAGATAGGAGAGAGAGGAAGCGGCACTAAGCCAGAGAGAACGGAGGAAGATGAGAGAGAGAGGAAGCGGCACTAAGCCAGAGAGAGAAGGGAGGAAGATGAGAGCAGGTGATATAATAATAGGGAGAGCATGGTAATGATTTGCAACTGTGTTAAAAATACACTTAATTAACAGACGACCTGGTAATGAGCCTACTGCACTCTCAATGACAAGAGGGGGGGGGGCGTTTGGGAGAGGGAGAGCGGTTGATAGGAGAGCGATGCGAAGGAGAGGGGGCAGACTGGAAAACTGGAAAAGGAAGTGACATGGTAGAGAAAGAAATGTGGACACAGAGCCACGCAAACACATTCTGACAAGGACACTGGACACATTGTACTGAAACACACACATTCTAATGGCACACACACACATTGTAATGGAACTCACACACATTCTGACAAGGACACAGCACACATTGTACTGGCACACACATTTTAGTGGAACACACACACAATCTAATGGAACACACACACATTCTAATGGAACACACACACATTCTGACAAGGACACAGCACACATTGTACTGAAACACACACATTCTAGTGGAAAACACACACATTCTAATGGAACACACACACATTCTAATGGAACACACACACATTCTAGTGGAACACACACACACATTCTAATGGAACACACACACATTCTAATGGAACACACACACATTTTAGTGGAACACACACGCATTGTACTGACACACACACATTGTAATGGAACACACACACATTCTAATGGAACACACACACATTCTAGTGGAACACACACACATTCTAATGGAACACACACATTCTAGTGGAACACACACACATTCTAATGGAACACACACACACATTCTAGTGGAACACACACACATTCTAGTGGAACACACACACATTCTAATGGAACACACACACATTTTAGTGGAACACACACACATTGTACTGACACACACACATTCTAGTGGAACACACACACATTTTAGTGGAACACACACACATTGTACTGACACACACACATTCTAATGGAACACACACACATTTTAGTGGAACACACACACATTGTACTGACACACACACATTCTAATGGAACACACACACACATTGTAATCGAACACACACACATTCTAATGGAACACACACACATTCTAGTGGAACACACACACATTCTAATGAAACACACACATTCTAGTGGAACACACACACATTCTAATGGAACACACACATTCTAGTGGAACACACAAACATTCTAGTGGAACACACACACATTCTAGTGGAACACACACACATTCTAATGGAACACACACACATTTTAGTGGAACACACACACATTGTACTGACACACACACATTCTAGTGGAACACACACACATTGTAATGGAACACACACACATTCTAATGGAACACACACACATTCTAGTGAAACACACACACATTCTAGTGGAACACACACACATTCTAATGGAACACACACCTTCTAGTGGAACACACAAACATTCTAGTGGAACACACACACATTCTAGTGGAACACACACACATTCTAATGGAACACACACACATTATAATGGAACACACACACATTCTAATTGAACATACACACATTCTAATTGAACATACACACATTCTAATGGAACACACACACATTCTAATTGAACACACACACATTCTAATTGAACATTCACAAATTCTAGTGTAACAGAGACACATTCACACACGAGGGTATCGTCGGACGGGGCCACAGCGTCTCTCGAACCCTCCTGTCTCAGCCTCCAGTATTTATGCTGCAATAGTTTGTGTCAGGAGACGCTGTCCCAGACCAGTCTGTTATATGTGGAGTATTTCTCCTTTCTTATCCGGTGTCCAGTGTGAATTTAAGTATGCTCTCTCTAAATCTCTCTCTCCCTCTTTTTCTCTCTCTCTCAGAGGACCTAAGTCCTAAGACCTGACTTCTTGCTGTCCCCAGTCCACCTGGTCATGTTGCTGCTCCAGTTTCAACTGTTCTGCCTGCGGCTATGGAACCCTGACCTGTTCACCGGACGTGCTACCTTGTCCCAGACCTGCTGTTTTCAACTCTATAGAGACAGCAGGAGCGGTAGAGATACTCTGAATGATCGGCTATGAAAAGCCAACTGACATTTACTCCTGAGGTGCTGACCTATTGCACCCTCTACAACCACTATGATTATTATTATTTGACCCTGCTGGTCATCTATGAACATTTGAACATCTTGGCCATGTTCTGTTATAATCTCCACCCGGCACAGCCAGAAGAGGACTGGCCACCCCTCATAGCCTGGTTCCTCTCTAGGTTTATTCCTAGGTTCTGGCCTTTCTAGGGAGTTTTTCCAAGCCACCATGCTTCTACACCTGCATTGCTTGCTGTTTGGGGTTTTAGGCTGGGTTTCTGTACAGCCCTTTGTGAATCAGCTGATGTAAGAAGGGCTTTATAAATACATTTGATTAATTCTAATGGAACACATGCACATTCTAATGGAACAGACACACATTCTAATGGAACACACACACATTCTAATGGAACACACACACATTCCAATGACACACACGCACATACGTATTCTACTGACATACACACATTGTGACACACACACGTTGGGTGTAGTGTACCGCAGGGCAGTTCTCTAGGCCCTCTAGTTTCTTCTATTTTTACCAATGTCATGCCACTGCCATTAAACAAAGCGTGTGTCCATGTATACTGATGATTCAACCATTCAGCCAACTAATGAAGTCACTGAAACCCTTAACAAGGAGTTGCAGTCAGTTATGGAATGGGTGACCAGTAATAAACTGGTCCTGAACATCTCTAAACTAAGATAATTGTATTTGGTACAAATCATTCCCTTAGCACTCTACCTCATCTGAACCTAGTAATGAATGTTGTGGCTGTTTAACAAGTTGACCAGACTACATTACTTGGTGTTGCCTCAGAACGTAAACTGTCATGGTTAAAACATATATGGTTGGATGGTTGTAAAGATGGGGAGAGGTCTGTCTGTAATAAAGAGATGTTCTCCTTTTTTTGACACCACACTCCAAAAGCAAGTCCTGCAGGTTCTAGTTCAGTCTTATCTTGATTATTGTCCAGTCATGTGGTCAAGTGCTGCAAGGAAAGACCTAGTTAAGCTGCAGCCGTTCCAGAACAGAGCAGCACGCCTTGCTCTTCATATAGATTCAATGGTTGTAAAGATGGGGAGAGGTCTGTCTGTAATAAAGAGATGTTCTCCTTTTTTGACACCACACTCCAAAAGCAAGTCCTGCAGGTTCTAGTTCAGTCTTATCTTGATTATTGTCCAGTCATGTGGTCAAGTGCTGCAAGGAAAGACCTAGTTAAGCTGCAGCCGTTCCAGAACAGAGCAGCGCGCCTTGCTCTTCATTGTAATCAGAAGGCTAATATAAATACTATGCAAGCCAGTCCCTCTTGGCTAAGAGTTGAGGAGAGACTGACTGCATCACTTCTTATTTTTATAAGAAACATTAACGTGTTGAAAATTCCTAATTGTTTGCATAGTCAACTTATGGACAGCACTGAAACACACACACTTACCCCACCAGACATGCCACAAGGGGTCTTTTCACAGTCCCCAAATTCAGAACAAATTCAAGAAAGTGTACGTATTATATAGAGCCATTATTGCATGGTGGAAGAATCAGAATAAGTTCGGTAACATAGATAATTAAGATGTCTTATCTGCATAATATGCTTATGTGATATGCTTGTTATTAGAATGTATCCCTTCGGACTCTGGTGTTGGCAGTTGCACTTCTTCCTTCAGCTGGGGATCAGTCAACTGGGGCCCAGAGAGGGGAGAAGTCAGGCTTGTCTTTCACATGTCTCTGGTGCTATACAGAATATCAGAAATAGAAGAGAACAGGAGGGAACATTGTCTTCATATGTGAATGTGTCTTTACCTATTCTAAACCATGTGAAGGAATGGCGTGATTAAGTAACCAATTATTTGTCTCCACAATGTCTGTGTGCCAGTCACTCCCTCCTTTGGCCTTGGGGGAGATAAGGTCTGAGAAAAGATGTGTGTGGTAGTGTCTGGAACCATTGTATGTCATCTCTGATGTTGCACCTATCCTTGGGTAGTGTATGACCTAGAGGCTCACTCCCCTCAGTGAGCTTGTCCAGGCATGTGGTAAAGAAGGGGTTTTACTTGAGATGGGAGTATCTGGAGTTGACAATTGATTTATGCCATAGAATGAATTAGTGTTTCTGTGCTATGAAGTACCAGGAACGAGATCGGAGCCTTGTCTTAGGGGCCACACTAAACAATAAGAACAGTCTTCATAGCAAATGCTATCTGGCTGCGGGATACTCCTTTCTCATATATCAAGTTTCACCTTGTAACCCATTCCATACATCTGTTGTTTGTCATGAAGACTAAAATGGCGTATCTTTTCTATAAAATATATTAATATTCTTCGTATGTAAGAACTACTCGCTACAACACTTAGAAGTATAGAGCCAACCACCCTCATCATTATAGAAGCAATTGCTCTATGCTTTCCTTATTAATTTGTTTCAAATAAAGTAATATCCTGACTGGTGATTGACCTTGTCTCTCCTGATTAATGATTAGAATTTCCACCACAAACTCCCTTCCATCTCATATTGCTCAAATGAACAGCAAACCTGGTTTCAAAAAACAGATGAAGCAACACCTCATGGCACAACGCCTCTCTACCTATTTGACCTAGATACAGTTGAAGTCGGAAGTTTACATGCACTTAGGTTGGAGTCATTAAAACTCATTTTTTAACCACTCCGCAAATTTCTTGTTAACAAACTATAGTTTTGGCAAGTCGGTTAGGACATCTACTTTGTGCATGACACAAGTACATTTTCCAGCAATTGTTTACAGACAGATTATTTCACTTATAATTCACTCTATCACAATTCCAGTTGGTCAGAAGTTTACATACACTAAATTGACTGTGACTTTAAACAGCTTGGAAAATTCCAGAAAATTATGTCATGGCTATAGAAGCCTTTGATTGGCTAATTGACGTCATTTGAGTCAATTGGAGGTGTACCTGTCAAGGTATTGGAGTGGCCATGAACTCAATCCCATAGGACTCAATCCCATAGAAAATGTGTGGGCAGAACTGAAAAAGCGTGTGCGAGCATGGAGGACTACAAACCTGACTCAGTTACACCAGCTCTGTCAGGAGGAATGGGCCAAAATTCACCACCCAACTTATTGTGGGAAGCTTGTGGAAGGGTACCCGAAAAGTTTGACCCAAGTTAAACAATTTAAAGGCAATGCTACCAAATACTAACTTGAGTGTATGTGAACTTCTAACCCACTGGGAATGTAATGAAATAAATCAAATCTGAATTCTCTCTATTATTATTCTGACATTTTACATTCTTAAAATAAAGTGATGATCCTAACTGACCTAAGACAGGGAATTATAACTAGGATTAAATGTCAGGAATTGTGAAAAACTGAGTTTAAATGTATTTGGCTAAGGTGTATGTAAACTTCCGACTTCAACTGTATTTTGTGTGTATGTATTGACATGTGTGCTGTTATTAAATGTATGTAGTTCTGTCCTTGAGCTGTTCTTGTATATTAATGTTCTGTATTATGTCACGTTTTATGTTCTGTGGGGACCCCAGGAAGAGTAGCTGCGGCTCCCTTCCAGACGGCATCCCTAGCCACGTCCTCAGAGCAAGCGCAGACCAGCTGGCTGGTGTGTTTACGGACATTTTCAATCTCTCCCTATCCCAGTCTGCTGTCCCCACATGCTTCAAGATGGTCACCATTGTTCCTGTCCCCAAGAAGACAAAGGTAACTGAACTAAATGACTATCGCCCCGTAGCACTCACTTCTGTCATCATGAAGTGCTTTGAGAGACTAGTCAAGGATCATATCACCTCCACCTTACCTGTCACCCTAGTCCCACTTCAATTTGCGCACCGCCCCAATAGGTCCACAGATGACGCAATCGCCATCACACTGCACACTGCCCTATCCAACCTGGACAAGATGAATACCTATGTAAAAATGCTGTTCATTGTCTACAGCTCAGCATTCAACACCATAGTACCCTCTAAGCTCATCATTAAGCTTGAGGCCCTGGGTCTCAACCCCGCCCTGTGAAATTGGGTCCTGGACTTCCTGACGGGCCGCCCTCAGGTGGTGAAGGTAGGAAACAACATCTCCACTTTGTTGATCCTCAACACTGGGGCCCCACAAAGGTGCGTGCTCAGCCCTCTCCTGTACTACCTGTTCACACCATGATGGCATGGCCATGCACGCCTCCAACTCAATCATCAAGTTTGCAGACGACACAAAAGTAGTAGGCTTGATTACCAACAACGACGAAACTGCCTACAGGGAGGAGGTGAGGGCACTCGAAGTGTGGTGTCAGGAAAACAACCTCTCACTCAACGTCAACAAAACAAAGGAGATTTTTTTTTACCTTTATTTAACTAGGCAAGTCAGTTAGGAACAAATTCCTATTTTCAATGACGGCCTAGGAACAGTGGGTTAACTGCCTTGTTCAGGAGCAGAACGACAGATTTTTACCTTGTCAGCTCAGGGATTTGATTTTGCAACCTTTCGGTTACTAGTCCAATGCAATAACAACTAGGCTACCTGCCGCCCCAATAGGTCCACAGACGATGCAATCGCCATCACACTGCACACTGCCCTATCCAACCTGGACAAGAGGAATACCTATGTAAAGATGTTGTTCATTGACTACAGATGATCGTGGACTTCAGGAAACAGCAGAGGGAGCACCCCTCTATCCACATCGATGGGACAGCAGTGGAGAAGGTGGAAAGTTTTAAGTTCCTCTGCGTACACATCACGGAAAAATTGAAATGGTCCACCCAAGCAGACAATGTGGTGAAGAAGGCGCAACATCGCCTCGTCAATCTCAGGGGGCTGAAAAATGTATTTTGTCACCTAAAACCCTCACAAACTTTTACAGATGCACAATTGAGAGCATCCTGTCGTGCTGCATCACCGCCTGGTATAGCAGCTGAACAGCCCATAACCGCAGGGCTCTCCAGAGGGTGGTGCGGTCTGCACGCCGCATCACCTGTGGCAAACTACCTCTGTCGGACTGCCAGACAGTGAAGCCTGATTCATCACTCCAGAGAATGCATTTCCACTGCTCCAGAGCCCAATGGCGGTGAGCTTTACACCACACCAGCCGACGGTTGGCATTGCGCATGGTGATCTTAGGCTTGTCAGCAGCTGCTCAGCCATGGAAACCCATTTCATGAAGCTCCCGACAAACAGTTCTTGTGCTGACGTTGATTCCAGAGGCAGTTTGGAACTCAGTAATGAGTATTGCAACCGAGTATTGCAACTGAGCTCTCAGCGGTCACGTTCTATGAGCCTGTGGCCTACCACTTTCCGGCTGAATCGTTGTTGCTCCTAGACATTTCCTCTTCACAATAACAGCGCTTACAGTTTTGACTAAATTTGACCAACTTACTTGTTGGAAAGGTGGCATCCTATGACGATGCCATGTTGAAAGTCACTGAGCTCTTCAGTAAGGCCGTTCCATTGCCAATGTTGGTAGATGGAGATTGCATGGCTGTGTGCTCGATTTTATACACCTGTCAGTTACAAGTGTGGCTGAAATAGCCGAATCCACTCATTTGAAGGGGTGTACACATACCTTTCCATATATATATATATATATATATATATACTATATATATATAGTGGAGCTGCATATAGAAGGTGTGTAGGCCTACTGGTAGAACAATGGTTATGACAGCTTTCCGAGCAGATGAAGCCATGACATTTGTGTATAGTGGTGCTCTATAGCCTTGAAAGAAGCTTTCTTAGAATGACAGAGTGTAGAAGAAGAATGGTGCAGGAGAGAAAGGCTGCCGTTTTGCAGTCTCCAAACCAATTGTGCTATTTTGTGTGTTTTTTCACGTCATTTGTAACTTATTTTGTACGTAATGTTTCTGCCACTAGAAATCAGGACAGTGATTACTTACCTCATATTGAAAGACAATTTTTTTCATGAACAAGTTGGACGACTCCACACAAAGAGACAAAGCTCTCCCTTGCCCTCCATTTGGCAAATCTGGCCATCATTTTATCCTCCTGATTCCTACTTACAAGAAAAAACTAAAGCAGGAAGAACCTGTAACTCGTCATTAAAAAAGTGGTTGGATGAAGCAGATACTAAGCTACAGGACTGTTTTGCTAGCACAGACTGGAATATGTTCCAGGATTCTTCCGATGGCATTGAGGAGTACACCACATCAGTCACTGGCTTTAGTGCATCGATGACGTTCTCCCCACAGTGACTGTACATACATACCCCAATCAGAAGCCATGGATTACAGGCAACATCCACACTGAGATAAAAGGTAGAGCTGCCGCTTTCAAGGAGTGGGACTCTAACCCGGAAGATTATAAGAAATCCCGCTATGCCCTCCGACGAACCATCAAACAGGCAAAGCATCAATACAGGACTAAGATCGAATCGTACTACACCGGCTCCGATGCTCGTTGGATGTGGCATGGCTTGCAAACTATTACAGACTACAAAGGGACGCACAGCCGCGAGATGCCCAGTGACACGAGCCTACCAGAGGAGCTAAATTACTTATATGGTCTCTTTGCAAGGCAAGTAACACTGAAACATGCATGAGAGCACCAGCTGTTTCGGACGACTGTGTGATCACGCTCTATGTAGCCGATGTGAGTAAGACCTTTAAACAGGTCAACATTGACAAGGCCGCAGGGCCAGACAGATTACCAGGATGTGTACTCCGAGCATGCGCTGACCAACTGGCAAGTGTCTTCACTGACATTTTCAGCCTCCCCCTATCTGAATCTGTAATACCAACATATTTCAAGCAGACCACCATAGTCCCTGTGCCCAAGAACACTAAGGTAACCTGCCTAAATGACTACAGACCCGTAGCACTCACATCTGTAGCCATGAAGTGCTTTGAAAGGCTGGTCATGGCCCACATCAACACCATTATCCCAGAAACCCTAGACCCACTCCAATTTGCATAACGTCCCAACAGATTCACAGATGATGCAGTCTCCATTGCACTCCACACTGCCCTTTCCCACCTGGACAAAAGGAACACCTATGTGAGAATGTTTTTCATTGACTACAGCGCAGCGTTCAACATCATAGTGCACTCAAAGCTCATCACTAGGCTAAGGACCCTGGGACTAAACACCTCCCTCTGCAACTAGATCCTTGACTTTCTTCCAGGCCGACCTCAGGTGATAAGGGTAGGTAACAACACATCCGTTATGCTGATCCTCAACACAGGGGCCCCTCAGGGGTGCGTGCTCTTTCCCCTCCTGTACTCCCTGTTCACTCATGACTGCATGACAAGGCACGAATCCAACACCATCATTAACTTAGCTGATGACACAACAGTGGTAGGCCTGATCACCAACAATGATGAGACATGAAAACATCAGTAGCCTAAACATCATTATAAGTACCAAGTGTGATTGATAAATAGTGAAAATCTGCACAAAAGCAATAATGTTATTATAATGAATAATGGTCCATATGACAGCAGTCAAAAAAAACTCCATTATTTATTTCTTCAGGATTGGTGAGTCCCCTGTAGGACGGTTGAGCTAATGTAGGCTAATGCGATTAGCATGAAGTTGTAAGTAACAAGAACAGCTCCCAGGACCTAGACATATCTGATATTGGCAGAAAGCTTAAATTCTTGTAAATCTAACTGCACTGTCCAATTTACAGTAGCTATTACAGTGAACAAATACCATGCTATTGTTTGAGGAGAGTACACAATTTTGAACATGAAAAGTTATTAATAAACAAATTAGGCACATTTGGGCAATCTTGACACAAAATTGTGAACAGAAATGCAATGGTTCATTGGATCAGTCTGAAACTTTGCACATACACTGAGCCATCTAGTGGCCAAAATCTATTTTTTCTTTGTATTATCTTTTACCAGATCTAATGTGTTATATTCTCCTACATTCCTTTCACATTTCCACAAACTTCAAAGTGTTTCCTTTCAAATGGTACCAAGAATATGCATATCCTTGATTCAGGGCCTGAGCTACAGGCAGTTAGATTTGGGTATGTCATTTTAGGCGAAAATTTCAAAAAGGTGCCCGATCCTTAAACGTCGTACACCATGGCGAATTTGTCTGTTTCTTTGTCTCAAAATGGAGGTGACGCATGATCTCTCTGAAGCGATCCCCTGACATTGTTTCTCCAAAGAAAAGTATCCCATACATGTCTGACCAGTATCTCTCCCAACCAGCTCTCACAGTCTCACATCAGTTCATCCATGTGTCTCAAATGTCAAATTTCTAAAGTTATTCCAAATGTCAAATTTTTAAGTGTTTAATATTAAGTTCAGGCATTAACTCCGAATGGTCGAGGTAAGGGTTAAGGTTTGGGATAGGCTCACTGGTTTATACACGTCATCTCCCGACATCCTCAGACATGGATGTACGTCAAATACTGACCAGGCTGAGCTCTACATATCCACGCAATTTCCACCAAATGCTCCACGGACATACAGGATTGAAATGAACGATTCCAGCTCATCAACAGACAGATCCCAGGCAGTGTCTCCTTGCTCACTGTGCCTTACAGTCCCTGAATGCTTTAGCATGTCCATGTCACATAAACAACGAAAGCTGGTGAGTGCATTGCTGATGTTTCTTGCTTGAGATGTTGGGCATGCTCTCTCAGTGATGACATTTTGTGCTGATAATCGGCCCATTGTCACCGGCTTGTTCTATTTAAACGGTGCCGTCCTTCCTGTCTCAATGTTTCATGTGGTAGTGGCACGGGTACCTGCTCAGTGCGCACCGTTCTGGCTTTTTGGCGCTTAGGCCTCAGAGACACAGGTTATTCAGTCTGAGGCTCAGAATCAGAAGAATAATCATCAAAGATGTCATGATTATTTTCTTCTCTGCCATCTGAGTCATTTTTTTTTCAGATCTTGTAGCAGCGCTAGCGCAGCATGTACATCCATTCGTCTTGGTCTTCTTGACATTGTAAATTACACACGCTCTCACTGCGTACTCCAAGTAGGCCAGAGTAAACTGATAAAACTGCTTGGATTTTGCAGACTGATATAAGGAACATACCATTTTGAGATTATATAATTAGAATCTGCAGTGCCTTCGGAAAGTATTCAGACCCTTTCCCTTTTACCACATTTTGTTACTTTACAGCCTTATTCTAAAATGGATTAAATCGTTTTTTTCCCTCATCAATCTTAACATAATATCCCATAATGACAAAGCAAAAACAGCTTTTTAGAAATGTTAACAAATTTATTATAAATGAAAAACTGAAATATCACATTTACATAAGTATTCAGACCCTTTACTCAGCACTTTGTTGAAGCACCTTTGGCAGCGATTACAGCCTTGAGTTTCTCCCATTCTTCTCTGCAGATCCTCTCAAGCTCTGTCAGGTTGGATGGGGAGTGTCGCTGCACAGCTATTTTCAGGTCTCTCCAGAGATGTTCGATCAGATTCAAGTCAGTGCTCTGGCTGGGCCACTCAAGGACATTCAGAGACTTGTCCCAAAGCCACTCCTGCGTTGTCTTGGCTGTGTGCTTAAGGACTTTGTCCTGTTGGAAGGTGAACCTTCGCCCCAGTCTGAGGTCCTGAGCGCTTTGGAGCAGGTTTTCGTCAAGGATCTGTACTTTGCTCCGTTCATCTTTCCTTCAATCCTGACTAGTCTCCCAGTCCCTGCCGCTGAAAGATCTCCCCACAGCATGATGCTGCCATCACCATGCTTCACCATAGGGATGGTTTCAGGTTTTCTCCAGATGTGACACTTGGCATTCAGGCCAAAGATTTCAATCTTGGTTTCATTAGACCAGAGAATCATGTGCCTTTGATTGAGGAGTGGCTTCCGTCTGGCCACTCTACCATAAAAGACTGACTGGTGGAGTGCTGCAGAGATGGTTGTCCTTCTGCAAGGTTCTCCCATCTCCACAGAGGAACTCTGGAGCTCTGTCAGAGTGACCATCAGGTTCTTGGTCACCTCCCTGACCAAGGCCCTTCTCCCCCTATTGCTCAGTTTGGCTGGGCGGCCAGCTCTTGGAAGAGTCTTGGTGGTTCCAAACGTCTTCCATTTGAGAATGATGGAGGCCAATGTGTTCTTGGGAACCTTAAATGCTGCTGAATTTTTGGGGTACCGTTTCCCAGTGCCTCGACACAATCCTGTCTCGGAGCTATACAGACAATTCTTTCGACCTCATGACTTGGTTTTTGCTCTGACATGCACTGTCAACTGTGGGACCTTATATAGACAGGTGTGTGCCTTTCCAAATCATGTTCAATCAATTGAATTTACCATAGGTGGACACCAATCTAGTTGTAGAATCATCTCAAGGATGAACACTGGAAACAGGATGCACCTGAGCTCAATTTCGAGTCTCATAGCAAGTGGTCTGAATACTTATGTAAATAAGGTATTTATGTTTTTTTATTTGTAATACATTTGCAAAAAAATCTAAACAACCTGTTTTCACTTTGTCATTGTAGGGTATTGTGTGTAGACTGATGAGGGTGAAAAAATAATTTAATCCATTTTAGAATACGGCTGTAATGTAAGAAAATGTGGAAAAGGTTAAGGGGTCTGAATACTTTCCGAATGCACTGTATATAAACAATAAAATAGAATGGCCCGCCCTATTCTTCCTTCACAATTGGTGATTTATAATTCTGCATTGTTCGCTTCCCCTGACTCATCAACTCACCCATACTCCCTCTTTCTCCCCATCATACTTTTACTTCATTTATTTCATCTGTTGTTATATGTGTGCAATTATTTTGGTATAGTTAAGGTTCAGTTTCGAGGGGCTATAATCGGGGTGATTATCAAGTGGGCACAGCACATTCCACTGTCGGGAGAAGGAGGGGCAACGGGGAAAACCATAAAAGAAATGACATGCCCTCCTAAAACTGGTTAAAAATCCAGTTCTGTTTGTGATAACAATGGCAATAAGTTATATAGACTTATTTAGAAAAAGTCAAGGACAGAGGGGGTTATGACTTAAAAAATAGCAGAGTAATCTATTTTTTATTCATGAGCAGTCAAAATGACTGCTTTACCGGTTCTATTGTTAATGAACTTAAACCAGGTGTTCTGTCAACATTCTGACAAAATTATAGGAATGTCCTGTGCAACCTAACTTAAACATTGTATGAATGTTATCACAATTGAGCATATTTTGTAATGTACCCACACTGTTCCCACAACCTAATTCAATGTTTTGGGATCCTTCTCTCCTGGACCCACTCATCTCTCTCTTTCTCTCTGCTCCTTCTCTCCTAACTCCTGTCTTCATCTCTCTCTTTCTCTCCACTCCTTCTCTCCTAACTCCTGTCTTCATCTCTCTCTCTCTCTACTCCTTCTCTCCTAACTCCTGTCTTCATCTCTCTCTCTCTCTCCGCTCCTTCTCTCCTAACTCCATCTCTCTTTCCCTCAACACCCTCCCTTTCTCATCAGTCTCCCTCTTTCTCTTCATGTCTAACAGTATGTCATCTGGGTTTGATTAACTAAAGGTCACCAGCGTGAGAGAATATGCAAATGAGTGATGTTGAAACAGACAGATGGCGGAGTGACTGGGTAGTCATGGCCGAGGGACTGGGTAGTCGGACTGAGATAAACACACACACACTCGGATACACACACACACACACACACACACACACACACACACACACACACACACACACACACACACACACACACACACACACAGTCGGAGTGAGATGAGTGACACAGACTGATGGCTGATGAAACAATCACCAATCACAAATCTGCATCCCAAATGGCACCCTATTCCCTATATAGTGCACTATAAGTATACTTATGTATAAGTGTGTATTCTACAGATGTAGGATCTTAATTTGATCACTCTTGTATAAGTGTACATTTGACCAGGGCCCATTGGGAATACGTTGACATTTGGGACACAGCCCATGACGTGTGAATCATACTGCATCATAATGGAATCATTTGTGAAGATGTTGCTCATTCACAGTCCTATTATTATGAACAAAGACATGATTCACAACATTCAGAGCAAATCACCATCTGTCAATAAGTCACACTCCGTAGGATGGCATACCATCAAAGAGTAGGACACAAAAAACACAAACAGATTCATTATGTGATGGTGTTGCACATACCCAGTCCTATTAAAGGCCCGCTCTTTGATATGCAAAGCCAAGTTATTAACAAAGAGATGAATCAGATTGAGATCACAGTCTATTTTAAAGCCACACTGTAAGATATGCATGCATACCATGCACCATCAAAAAGATGCGCCACTGACACAAAAACCCAAAGGATGAAATGGCATCATCTAGAATTGGATTACCATTGAGGTATGGAAATGGACAATCATGTATGTCATCACATTTTCCATACCTCGATGGAAAATTATAGGCAACTAAACTAGCACTCACTTCTGTCAACATGAAGTGCTTTGAGAGGCTTGTTAAGGACCATATCACCTCCACTTTACCCAATACCCTAGCCCCATTACAATTTGCATACCGCCTCAACAGATCCACGGAAGACTCAATCGCCATTGCACTGCACACTGCCCTATCCCAGCTGGACAAGAGGAATACCTACAGTACTAGTCAAAAGTTTGGACACACCTACTCATTCAAGGTTTTTTCTTTATTTTTACTATTTTCTACATTGTAGAATAATAGTGAAGACGTCAAAACTATGAAATAACACATATGGAATCATGTAGTAACCAAAAAAGTGTTAAATAAATCAAAATATATTTATATTCTTCAAAGTAGCCACCCTTTGCCTTGATGACAGCTTTGCACACTCTCTTCGGGAGGCTGAAGAAATATGGCTTGGCCCCCAAAACCCTCACAAACGGTCAGCCCAACGCATCACTGTGGGCACACTGCCTGCCCTCTAGGACATCTACAACACCCGGTGTCACAGAAAGCCCAAAAGGATCATCAAGGACCTAAGTCCCCGAGCCACGGCTTTTTCACCCTGTTACCATCTAGCAGGCAGAGACAGTACAGGTGTATCAAAGCTGGGACAGAAAGAATGAAAAACAACTTCTGTCTCCAGGTCATCAGACAGTTAAACAGTCATCTCTAGCCTACTGCCGCCCAGTACCCTGCCCTGCACCTTAGACACTATCACTAGCCAGCTAACACACGATACTCTAAACCTTAGAGACTGCTGCCCTATGTACATACAGTCATTGAACAATTTTTGCATAATGTTCTTCTGAAATCGTTTCTGTAATCTTAACTGATAAGATTAGCATTGCTGCAACATTATTCTGGTGAAATTTGATCCTCAAAAAAATGCACATTGATTTTTTGCCTAAAATGACAGACCCAAATCTTACTGCCTATAGCTCAGGACCTGAAGCAAGAATATGCGTTTTCTTGGTACCATTTGAAAGGAAACACTTCGAAGTTCGTGGAAATGTGAAATGAATGTAGGACAATATAACACATTAGATCTGGTAAAAGATAATACAAAGACAAAACATGCCATAATGTATTATTCTAGCCCAGGTGCAATTTAGATTTTGGCCACTAGATGGCAGCAGTGTACGTGCAAAGTTTTAGACTGATTTAATGAACCATTGTATTTCTGTTCAAAATTATGTATCCAATGAACCATTGCATTTCTGTTCAAAATTATGTATCAAGACTGCCCAAATGTGCCTAATTGGTTTATTAATTACTTTTCAAGTTCATAACTGTGCACTCTCCTCAAACAGTGGCATGGTATTCCTTCACTGTAATAGCTACTGTAAATTGGACAGTGCAGTTAGATTAACAAGAATTGAAGCTTTCTACCAATATCAGACATGTCTATGTCCTGGGAAATGTTCTTGTTACTTACAACCTCATGCTAATCGCATTAGGTTATGTTAGCTCAACCGTCCCGCGGGGGACCCACCGATCCTGTAGAGGATAACCTCTTGGCGTTCCCCTAGGATAGGGGGCGCTACAGCGATTTTTGAAAAAAATTTGTGCCCATTTTAAACGGCCTACTACTCAAACTCAGAAGCTAGGATATGCATATAATTAATACTTGTGGATAGAAACCACCCTAAAGTTTCTAAAACTGTTTGAATGGTGTCTGTAAGTATAACAGAACTCATATGGCAGTCAAAACCCCGAGACAGATCGAAACAGGAAGTGGAATTCTGAATTGCGAACTCAACTTCATCACGTTGCCTATTAATCACACCGTGAGCTATGGTTCATTGAGCACTTCCTATTGCTTCCACTAGATGTCCCCAGTCTTTACAAAGTGATTTGAGTCTCCTACTGTGAAAACTGACAGAATGACACGCTGTGGAACGTGGTCACACGGAGAGGGCCATCACCATTATGATGCCGGCGCCCCTGGTTACCCTCCCCTTTCGAAACACAATGCAATCGTCCCCCTCGAATCTTATTGGAGCTCTCATTGAAAAAGGCCCTACAGATGTATGTTATACAACGTTTGACATGTTTGAACGAACCTAAATAAGAAAAAAATGCATTTTGTTGAAAGAGTAGCCCCGCGCACGTCGGAACTTTTGGTGCAGCCTTCAGAACACGCTAACAACAACAAGCTAATGGAACATAAAGGATGAACTTTTTCGAACGAAAATACATTTGTTGTGGACCTGGGATTCCTGGAAGTGCCTAAGGATGAAGATAATCAAAGGTAAGGGATTATTGACAATAGTATACAAGACTAGATTTGATATGCGATTGTTCCAAGATGGCTAGCCTATTGCTATTGCTAGCCTATTGTTCTGAGTATCGCATCCCCTTTTATCGCAAAGTGTGATTACCCAGTAAAGTTATTTTTAAATCTGGCATTACAGGTGCTTTCAAGAGATATTCATCTATAAATCTTAGAATGACAATATTACATTTTAAAAATGTTTTCGAATAGTAATTTAGTAAATTGTAGCGCTGTTTCATCGGATGCATTTGAGGGAAAATAGTTAGTCAACGTTACGCACCGATGTAAAATGCTGTTTTTATATATAAATATGAACTGTATCGAACAAAAGAATGCATGTATTGTGTAACATGATGTCCTAGGTGTGTCATCTGATGAAGATTGTCAGGTTAGTGCTGCATTTAGCTGTTTTTTGGTTATTTGTGATGCATGTCGTTGGTCGGAAAATGGCTATGTGGCTACTTTTACGATATACTCCTCTAACATAATCGAAATGTTTTACTTTTGCTGTAAAGCCTTTTTGAAATCGGACAACGTGGTTCGATTCAGGAGAGGTGTATCTATAAAACGATATAATTTGAAAAAAAAATTGAAAAAAAAAATTATTACATTTTTTCATGCTAATGGCGATATGATTTTTCGCTGGATGTCCGTCCCGTATGCCGCACAGGGGTTAAAGACAGAAATACTCCCCAGCACCCCCTCAGACGGGTGAAGAAGCTGGATATGGAGATCCTGGGCTGGCGTGGTTACACGTGATCTGTGGTTGTGTGGCCAGTTGGACGTACTGCCAAATTCTATAAAACGACGTTGGAGGCAGCTTATGGTAGAGTAATGAACATTCAATTCTCTGGCAAAAGCTCTGGTGGACATTCCTGCAGTCAGGATCCCAATTGCACGCTCCCTCAAAACTTGAGGCATCTGTGGTATTGTGTTGTGTGACAAGACTGCACATTTTAGAGTGGCCTTTTTTATTGTCTCCAGCACAAGGTGCAGCTGTGTAACAATCATGCTGTTTACTCAGCTTCTTGATATGCCACACCTGACAGGTGGATGGATTATCTTGGCAAAGGAGAAATGCTCACTAACAGGGATACATTTTGAGAGAAATAAGCTTTTTGTGCATACGGACAGTTTCTGGGATATTTGTTTTCAGCTCATGAAACATGGGACCAACACTTTACATATTGCCTTTATATTTTTGTTCAGTATATGTACATATTGTATTCTAGCTCATCCACATAACTACTGCTGTACATACTGTATTCTTGCTCATCCATATAACTACTGCTGTACATACTGTATTCTAGCTCATTCCATATAACTACTGCTGCACATACCTTTTTCCTATTATATATTGTCCATACAGTCTATGCACACCATATATCTATATCCCGGACTCTGACATTGATCATTCTGATATTGATCGTTCTAATATTGATGGTTCTTTTTTAACATATATATTTATTAGTTTAAAAAAGGACAATCAACAATTACAGAAATACAAACAAATATATATATCCTCCACACATACACACCCCCCCCCCCTCCCCAACTGACATCAAACAAAACAAGAACAGCGTCTGGACAGGGGGAACAAAATGACATTACAACAATAATGCTGACACAGGGAACAAAAGAGCAAATGAACATCTAGCTTGTAATAGACAGAGGTCAACCATTTTCTTCCCTCTCCTATGTAAAGAGATATTCCCTGTGTAAAGATTTAGGATGCAACGTTTAGGGATTAATGGTATTGGGGTATAGGTCATCTCAGAGATATAGTGCAGTACTGAGCTCCAAAACTTTTGTATCTCATCACATTCCCACAGGCAATGACACAAGGTCACATTTAACACACAGGTCTGGGATATTAGGGTCAAATTTGTGGAGCATAACAGGGGTGATATATGTTCTCATTATCCAATTGTATTGCAACAATCTCAGACGGGTGTTTATTGTCTGTATCTGAGCTCTAGAGCATATCATACCCCAGTCCTTTGCTGAAATATCTTTCTGCATATCTTGTATCCACTCAAATCACTTAATATCAGAGTTGTCTTTATCAGAAGCTACCATTTTCCCATATAATGATGTAATTTGTTCTCTCCCATAACACATATTAACAGAAAGTGGTCAAATGAGGCTGTAGGGCCGATTGCTTTAGATTGGAAAAAATAAAGCTTCTCAATTGTAAGTATTTGAAAAAATGCTTTTGTGCCAAGTTAAAACTATCCTTTAGTTCTTCAAAATGACATGAGCCCTTTTTCATTGTATAAATTCATTACTTTAACAATACTTTTTCTTGCCCATTCTTTAAAACCCAAGTAATTTTTACCAGGTGTGAAATTGTCATTGCCCCAAATTGGTGTAAAACTGGATAATACAGGGTATTCGCCCAGATATTGCTGTACTTCGTGCCATAAACTTAGGGTGTTTTTAACAAAGGGATTAGTAGTATTCTTCTTCAGCTTCTTAGGGGTAGCAGAGTACAAATATACATCCAAAGTTAAGCCTTTTGTGGACAGCATTTCAGTCTGCAGCCAGGATAAGTATGGTTTCTTGGAGAACCAAAACATTGCAGTCCTAAGTTGTGCAGCCCAGTAATACCACTGTAGGTTTGGAAGTTGCAACCCCCCTCTATCAAATAAAGAAGAGAAAGTCTAAGCATTATTTTTAATTTTTTGCCCCCCAATTTCGTGGTATCCAATTGTTAGTTACAGTCTTGTCCCATAGCTGCAACTCCCGTACGAACTCAGGAGAGGCGAAGGACGAGAGCCGTGCGTCCTCCGAAACACAACCAAACCAAGCTGCACTGCTTCTTGACACAATGCCCACTTAACCCAGAAACCAGCCGCACCAATGTGTCGGAGGAAACACCGTGCACCTGGCGACTGTGTCAGCGTGCATTGCGCCCTGGCCTGCAACAGGAGTCGCTACTGCGCGATGCAACAAGAACATCGCTGCCGGCTAAACCCTCCCCTAACCCGGACAACGCTGGTCCAATTGTGCGCCGCCCCATGGGTCTCCTGGTCGCGGCCAGCTACGACAGAGCCTGGACTCAAACCAGGATCTCTAGACCACTGTGCCACTCGGGAGGCAAGCCTTGGTTTTCTGTTGCTCCAGATAAAATTTGAGAGTATCTTTCTGATCTTTGGCAAAAATAAAAGTGGTGGGGCCAGAGGAATTGTTTGAAATAAGTAAAGAAATTTGGACAGAATTTTCATCTTGATGATATTTATTCTACCAGCAATAGATATAGGCAATGATGTCCATCTGTTGATAGATTCTGTTACACTTGTTACCATGGGTTAATAATTTGTTGAACTCAAGGAGCTAATTTCTGGTGTGATTTTAATACCAAGATATGTGAAGTCTCCGTTCTGTATTCACAAATGGATGTTGTACAACTGGATTCAGTCTCTCGTCCATGTTGAGGAAAAGGATAGCATATTTTGCTTTATTAACTTTCAACCCAGAAAACTGATGAAAGTTATTCATTATATTGGACAGGGAAGAGACAGAATTCTTTAGATCTGTTAGTAATAAGTAAAATAAAAAATAAATGGAAAAGTGGTGCATGCATATGTATTCACCCGCTTTGTTATGAAGCCCCTAAATAAGATTTGGTGCAACCAATTACCTTCAGAAGTCACATAATTAGTTAAATAAAGTCCACATGTGGACAGTCTAAGTGTCACATGATCTCAGTACATACACTTGAAGACGGAAATGTACATACACTACAAATTTCTTGTTAACAAACTATAGTTTTGGCAAGTCGGTTAGGACTAGGTTTTTCCAACAACTGTTTACAGACAGATTATGTCACTTATAATTCACAGTATCACAATTCCAGTGGGTCAGAAGATTACATATACTAAGTTGACTGTGTCTTTAAACATTTATCAGAGAGGCAACAAAGAGACCAAAGACAACCCTGAAGGAGCTGCAAAGCTCCACAGCTGAGATTGAAGTATCTGTCCATAGGACCACTTTAAGCCGCACACTCCACAGAGCTGGGCTTTATGGAAGAGTGTCCAGAAAAAAGCCATTGCTTAAAGAAACAAATAAGCAAACACGTTTGGTGTTCGCCAAAAGGCATGTGGGAGACTCCCCAAAAATATGGAAGAAGGTACTCTGGTCAGATGACACTAAAATTTTGCTTTTTGGCCATCAAGGAAAACGCTATGTCTGGCGCAAACTCAACACCTCTCATTATCCCAAGAACGCCATCCCCACAGTGAAGCATGGTGGTGGCAGCATCATGCTGTGGGGATGTTTTTCATCAGCGGGGACTGGGAAACTGGTCAGAGTTGAAGGAAATGGATGGCACTAAATACAGGGAAGTTCTTGATTGAAACCTGTCTCAGTCTTCCAGAGATTTGAGACTGGGACGGAGGTTCACCTTCCAGCAGGAAAATGACCCTAAGCATACTGATAAAGCAACACTTGAGTGGTTTATGAGGAAACATTTAAATGTCTTGGAATGGCCTAGTCAAAGCCCAGACCTTGATCCAATTTAGAATCTGTGGTATGACTTAAAGATTGCTTTACACCAGCGGAAACCATCCAACTTGAAGGAGCTGGAGCAGTTTTGCCTTGAAGAATGGGAAAAAAATCCCAGTGGCTAGATGTGCCAAGCTTATAGAGACATACCCCAAGAGACTTGCAGCTGAAATTGCTGCAAAAGGTGGCTCTACAAAGTATTGACTTTGGGGGATAGTTATGCACACTCAAGTTTTTTATTTATTTTCTAATTTCTTGTTTGTTTCACAATAACAAATATATTGCATCTTCAAAGGGGTAGGCATGTTGTGTAAATCAAACGATACAAACCCCCCAAAAATCAACTTTAATTCAAAGTTGTAAGGCAACAAAATAGGAAAAATGCCAAGGAGGGTGAATACTTTCGCAAGCCACTGTATCCTATGAAAAAGAGAAAGGCCACAGTCTGGTTTCAGTTGTTGGGTTGTGATTTGAAATACTTACTACACCAGAAGTTAATGGTTATCTGTAGGAGGAATGTATATGGTGGGGGTCAATTAAGGTTGGATATGAGCCAGGGGCTTGGAATGTTAGTGAGTAAAGGAAAGGCAATCACAAGGTTGCGGACACTGATAAGGGTGGAGAGCTGTGGATTAGTGAGGAAAAGGGGGACGAGGTCAGGTCAAGTCACATTAAGGGAGAAGGAACAGTTTATTACTCACATCACTTAAACTTCCTGTCTAGCAATAAAGATGTAATGTTTAGAGAAAAGGGGGAGACTTCCTCTAAAGTGAGGTATATATACTTGTGCTGGTGGGAACATGTCTTTGTCTGCTCAGCTGTCTGACCCATTGGGTGAATAAACTTGGTTTGAGCTTTTCATAGTTGTCCAGTAGGTTTTACTCTGTTTATTTAGAACCTAACACTACCCACTAAATTTACTCTTTTCATGAGCACAAACACAGCTTTGTTCATTGTGGAAGCAGAATGTATAAATTCAGTTCCTACCTGTTACCGACCACGAGCAGATGTCGTAACGACAGCGTCTCCTCCACGCTAGGCTGCAAAACCATCGAGCACACCACACCGTTCAAACCCCAGGTAACTTAAACTCTGTCCTCTTCCTCTCTAACTTTGAACAAAAGCCGTGGGTACCACTAAACTAACAGTGCGTTAACCCTCCACCATAGGAAATACACATTTAAAGAAAAAAAACAAGAAAATAGATAAGGACAGAGCCCTCCACATGGCCTCTCAACTACAGAACACTCCCAGCATGCACTGACAGAGAGCGAGAGAGAGGCAATTGCTTTGGTAATGTAAATATCTGTTTCCCATGCAAATAAAGCCATTTGAATGTAATTTAATTGAAAGAGAGAGAGGGAGAAAGAGAGAGGAGAGATAAAGAGAAAAGAGAGAGAGAAAGAGAGAGTGAGAGAGACAGAGAGAAAGAGAAAGAAAAATAAGCCCTCAATTACACAGCAACACACACATACAGTCACACACCCACACAGCAACACGCACGCACACAAGCACACATACACAGAGCCACAATCCCAATGTGTTTGTGTGTGAATACGTTTCAGATTTTTTTATCTAAACATCTGTTTCTTCCTACAGTGATCTGAGTGATACCAGCTGCATGTGTCCATATAGAACTCACTGACTCTACTGTACATACACATTAGAACAATCTAACACTGTAGTACTCGCTAAAGCCACTGCCCAGCTTATGCTTACATGCATGCAGACACACGTATGCACACGTTCCGTCCTCAAAGTAAGCAGCAAACCCTGATGGCTTAAAAGGAAAATCTCCTCTCCATCTGTCACTGTTTGACTCTTCCGTTCATATCTCTCTCTGTCTCTCACAGCTATAGCTGCACACAATTCAGAACCATGGACTGCTCTAGAAGCAGGTTTCAGAACCATGGACAGCTCTAAAACTAGTGTTCTGTCCCTACCTTAATTTCAGCACTAGTATAGTGCATTTTTGGTTGCATGTGTGTGGTTTGGTTTTACCAGAAGTCCTCACAAGGATAGTAAAACAAGGAAAATTGTGAACATTTTGCCAGTCCCCAAAAGGAGTGGCAAAGGAGTGAAGAGTGAGGAGTTTAGGAGTGAGGGTTAGGGTTAGGGTTACAATTAGGGTTAGGAGTGAGAGTTCGGGTTAGGTTTAGTTTTAGGGTTAAGATTAGGTTAAGGGTTAGCGTTAGGATTTTGAATGGAAATCAATTGTTTGTTCTCCACTAGGGCTGTTACAGTGACTGTATTACCACCACACCAGCAGTCACGAGTCATGACAGCAGTCATAAAGGCAGTCAAATTCCACATGACCGCTTAGTCACGGTAACTAGGCTTCTCCAAGCTCCGAGGCTGCTGATGGTCATTAGTAGCCTACCAAACTTGCTAACTGCCTGGTACTCAGCACTCTCTTGTCGCTCTAATTACTCTGACGTTAATACAAATGTTTTTTAATAAACAGACTCAAACACTTCATGAGAGCCCATGAGCTTATGTTGAACAATATTTCTATAGGCTATGAAATTGCGTGAGAAAGCAGAGTTTTGATGGCCTCTGTTAAAAAGAGGAGAATCCCATCAGCTTTCTATAGGCTATGCCTACTATATTGATTTATCAACTTTCCTAATATTAAGCACATTGCTTTGCTTTACAACAGGAGTATAGCTTCCCTGGCTGGCATGAAAATGAACCATTGGAAATGCGTCCTCAATTCACTTTTTAAGTGCATAGATGACATGTATTTTTCTCTCCATTCCAAGACAGGTGCATGATAATGGTCCATTCAAAATCAAAACTAATTTCACACATACACTAACGTTCAAAAGTTTGGGGTCACTTAGAAATGTCCTTGTTTTTGAAAGAAAAGCAAATAAAGTGTAGACATTGTTCTACATGACTATTCTACATGGAAACAGCAGATTTTTTAATGGAATATCTACATAGGTGTACAGAGGTTCATTATCAGCAAACATCACTCCTGTGTTCCAATGGCACATTGTGTTAGCTAATCCAAGTGTATCATTTTAAAAGGCAAATTGATCATTAGAAAACCCTTTTGCAATTATGTTAGCACTGCTGAAAACTGTTGTTCTGATTAAAGAAGCAATACAATTGGCCTTGTTTAGACTACTTGAATATCTGGAGCATCAGCATTTGTGGGTTCGATTACAGGCTCAAAATGGCCAAAAACAAAGAACTTTCTTCTGAAACTCGTCAGTATATTCTTGATTTGAGAAATGAAGGCTGTTCCATGCGAGAAATTGCCAAGAAAGTGACGATCTCGTACAACGCTGTGTACTACTCCCTTCACAGAACAGCGCAAACTGTCTCTAACCAGAATAGAAAGAGGAGTTGGATGCCCCGGTGCTCAACTGCGCAAGAGGACAAGTACATTAAAGTGTCTAGTTTGAGAAACAGATTTCTCACAAGTCCTCAACTGGCAGCTTCCTTAAATAGTACCCGCAAAACACCAGTCTCAACGTCAACAGTGAAGAGGCGACTCCGGGATGCTGGCCTTCTAGGCAAAGTTGCAAAGAAAAAGCCATATCTCAGACTAGCCAATAAAAAGATAAGATTAAGATGAGCAAAAGAACGCAGACACTGGACAGAGGAAGATTGGAAAAAAAAGTGTTATGGACAGACAAATCTAAGTTTGAGGTGTTCTGATCACAAAGAAGAACATTCGTGAGACGCAGATTTTTTTTTAAAGATGCTGGAGTGCTTGACCCCATCTATCAAGCATGGTGGAGGCAATATGATGTTCTGTGGGTGCTTTTTCAGCGTCATGCCTTACCCTGTGGACGGCGCTTAATTGGTGCCAATTTCCTCCTACAACAGGACAATGACTCAAAGCACAGCTCCAAACTATGCAAAAACTACTTAGGGAAGAAGCAGTCAGCTGGTATTCTGTCTATGATGAAGTGGCCAGCACAGTCACCGGATTTCAACCCTATTGAGCTGTTGTGGGAGCAGCTTGACCGTATGGTACGTAAGAAAGAAGTGCCCATCAAGCCAATCCAACTTGTGGGAGGTGCTTCAGGAAGCACGGGGTGAAATCTCTTCAGATTACCTCAACAAATTGACTAGAATGTCAAAGGTCTGCAAGGCTGTAATTGCTGCAAATGGAGGATTCTTTGGCAAAAGCAAAGTTTAAAGGACACAATTATTATTTCAATTAAAAATCATTATAACCTTGTCAACGTCTTGACCATATTTCCTATTTATTTTGCAACTCATTTCATGTATGTCTTCATGGAAAACAAGGACATTTCTAAGTGACGCCAAACTTTTGAACGGTTGTGTATAGTATTTAATATATGTAAAGAGAACATTACATCAAGAATAGTCTGATGGCTGACAATAATAGCCTATCACTTGTGAATGATATATTATCAATTGTGATGATGCCCAGCTTGTGTGCAGTAAGGCAGGAAACAGCGCATGCCTTTTTTAGCGACTTTTTCAAATCACACCTCATGTAACCTAGACATAAGCCTATATGTTTTGATAAGGTTTGTATCACTAAAGTGGCCAAATCATTTCTTGAAATTAAGCAAATTAATACGCTTTACAACCGAAGTAGAGCCTAACTGGAATACATACGCAGCGTGTGAGTTTCAAGTTTGGGAAACATCATTTTCACCATAAAAGCGCACCTTTAAAATAAAGCGTTACATGCATAATCACATTTGAGGTCACTTTTAAGAAGTGTTTTCCCGCTTATCGATAGCATTTTGGAACATTCGCGCTTATACCCTACTGCCGTGTGCATATTGCTGCGCTTATAATGTGAATAAATAGCCTAATAGTTATCAACATGTTAAGCTAAATGTTTTGATCTGTAGTATCAGCCTCGTTGCTTTTAAAAGGTTTTTTGATTCAATGGTTGTATTAATTTGGGATCTATTGCGAGCCATGTGAGTGAGAGGTGCTTCGGAGCACGGTAGCCGGGAGAAAGGAGTTATAATTATTATATTCAGCCCAAGGTCACAACGGCCACTTTGACCACAAAAGGAAGGAATTTTTTTAGGGGGCATTACGGCCACACAAGGGGGATGCCTCTGGGAAATTCGAGGCCTGGTGAGAATATTATCAAGTGCTTGTCAAATTGTGAATGAGAGACCGATGAAGTGTGTGCAGTCTGCACAAGAAACAAAGCAGAGCTCATGTCTTTCATGCAACTTTTTTCAAATAATCATTAGAGTCGCAGCCTAGAATGTATTTAGAATCAAAACATCTAGCCCAACATTTGAATCACAACTAAAGTTGCATAAATAACTCAAAATTAAGCATATAGGAGGACCAGTTTCTTTGTTAACCGCTCAACACAGAATAGCCGCATGTGCGCACTTCCCAGGAAATCGGTTGGAGAAAAAAAATCCTCTCTATTTTATTCAGCTATGTTCAATTGTATTCTCCATACTATAAAACAAGTTTAAAATAATGCCATGGAATACTAAACAAATCTTGTCTGCTAAATAAGCTAGTGTAGCCCCCAGCCATATGGCATAGCCAGATCATGGCCTAACATAAGGACAACTAATCGGTAGTTTTATGCTATTCTGTTCTTCTGAAATAGACAACATTTTCTTCATGTTTCTTTAGACCTGTCTAAAATAAATAATGGATTTATTGTGATGGTGTAGGCTATATTACATGGATTTATTAAACATTTTAAAATGTATATGTTCCAAAGGTCTGCATCAGTGGCTTGTAGGCTATGTGTGGAAGCCAGGATAACTTGTTTATGTTAATTAGCGGTCAATTAATGCGAGATTGGCATTTATTTGCTTGACAATCACCGGCTGACAAAATGTCATGACCGCCACAGCCCTAGTCCCCACAAGGATAGTGTGTGTGTGTGTGTGTGTTTTGTGTGTTGTGTGTTGTGTGTTGTGTGTTGTGTGTGTGTGTGTGTGTGTGTGTGTGTGTGTGTGTGTGTGTGTGTGTGTGTGTGTGTGTGTGTGTGTGTGTGTGTCTATAATACTATGGTATCACCGTGTCTCTCATTCAGGATGAACTGATGCTGATCAGATAAGAAGATTATCACTCCATGAGTCCTGCTCTTAATTACAGTAGAATATGACACACACATACACACACACACAGACAGACAGACAGACAGACAGACAGACAGACAGACAGACAGACAGACAGACAGACAGACAGACAGACAGACAGACAGACAGACAGACAGACAGACAGACAGACAGACAGACAGACAGACAGACAGACAGAGAGACAGACAGACAGACAGACAGACAGACACACACACACACACACAGACACACACACACACACACACACACACACGAAGATTATCACTCCATGAGTCCTGCTCTTATTTACAGTAGAATATGACACACTCACACACACTCACACACACACACACACTTGTATTTATTTTATTTCCCTTGGACAATGCACATTAATCAACATCAATATTACAGTAATGAAACATCCAGGGTTAGCCAAAAGCTAATTTGCACCTGTAGTCCCAGGGCAGCTAAGGACAATTACACAGTCACAATACACATACTCACTAAAACAATACAAAATAGAAATAATCAAATAATATATCATTCTAACAACAACAACAACGACTGTCATCTTAGATGTGAGGAACCACAGATAACTCATGTGTACAGGTTTAGATAGATTTGAGCCATGCTTTAAATTTACATTTAAAAGTACAATAATCAGTGCAGTTTCTCAAGTCCATGGGCATTGTATTCCAGTATACTGTAGCTCTAACAGAGAAGGCCAATTGACTGAGTTTACTGTGTGGAAAAGGGACAACGCAATCCCCTCTAGTTACTGCCATTGTTATTCTGGAGTTGCTTTCCTTGAGCATGACATGCCGTTTCATAGGGGTGGAGGGACAAGACCATGGAGGATCTGAAAGACAAGGCTTGCATCTATAGTGCCTTTGGAAAGTATTCAGACCCCTTGACTTTTAACCAAAACATTTTACGTTACAGCCTTACTCTAAAATGGATGAAATATTATTTTTAAATCTCAGCAATCTACACACAATACCCCATACTGACAAAGTGAAAACAGGTTTTCAGAAATGTTTGCAGAAATACCTTCTTTACATAATTATTCAGATTTGCTTTGAGACTCGAAATTGAGCTCAGGTGCTTGTTTCCATTGATAATCCTTGAGATGTTTCTACAACTTGATTGGAGTCCACCTGTGGTAAATTCGATTGATTGGACATGATTTGGAAAGGCACACACCTGTAAATATAAGGTCCTACAGTTGACAGTGCATCTCAGAGCAAAAACCAAGCAATGAGATCAAAAGAATTGTCCGTAGAGATCCGAGAGAGGATTGTGACAAGGCAGATATCTAGGGAAGGCTGGCAAAACATTTCTGCAGCAATGAAGATCCCCAGGAACACAGAGGCCTCCATCATTCTTAAATGGAAGATGTTTTGAAACCAGCAAAGACTCTTCCTTGAGCTGGCTGCCCAGCCAAATTGAGCTATCGGGGGAGTAGGACCATGGTCAGGGAGGTGACCAAGAACCCCGATGGTCACTCTAACCGAGCTCTAGAGTTCCTCTGTGGACATGGGAGAACCTTCCAGAAGGACAAACATCTCTGCAGCACTCCAAAAATGTGTATTTCATGGTAGAGTGGCCAGACGGAAGCAAGTTCGCAGTAAAAGCCACATGACAGCACACTTGGAGTTAGCCAAAAGGCACCTAAAGACTCTCAGACCATGAGAAACAAGATTCTCTGGTCTGATGAAACCAAGATTGAACTATTTGACAATGCCAAGCATCACGTCTGGAGGAAACCTGGCACCATCCCTACAGTGAAGCATGGTGGTGGCAGCATCATGCTGTGGGGATGTTTTTCAGTGGCAGGGACTGGGAGACTAGTCAGTATCAAGGCAAAGATGAACGGCGCAAAGTACAGAAAGATCCTTGATGAAAACATGCTACAGAACACTGAGAACCTCAGACTGGGTCGAAGGTTCACCTTCCAATAGGACAACGACCCTAAGCACACAGCAAAGACAACGCAGGAGTGGCTTCGGGACAAGTCTCTGAATGTCCTTGAGTGGCCCAGCCAGAGCTCAGACTTGAACCTGATCAAACATCTCTGGAGAGACCTGGAAATAACTGTGCACCAACACTCCCCATCCAACCTGACAGAGCTTGAAATGATCTGCAGAGAAAAATGGGAGAAACTCCTCAAATTCATGTATGCCAAGCTTGTCAGTTTCATACTCAAGAAGAATCGAGGCTGTAATCGCTGCTAAAAGTGCATCAATAAAGTACTGAGTACAGGGTCTGAATACTTATGTAAATGTAATATTTCAGTTTTAATTTTTTATACATTTGCAAAAATGTCATAAACCTGTTTTTGCTTTGTCAATATGGGGTATTGTTTGTAGATTGATGATGGGAAAAAACAATTTAATCAATTTTAGAATAAAGCTACAAAATGTGGAAAAAGTCAAGGGGTCTGAATAATTTCCGAATGCACTGTGTATATATATATATATATATGTGATGGGATATATAGACATTATGGACAGTATATTGATATAATATATAGTATATCTGAAGAATACATAGGATAGAATATAATATGTACAGCAATAGTTCAATAGGATGGATTTTACTAAAATACAGTATTAAACAGATGAAGTGGGTAAAACAGTATGTAAACATTATTTAAGTGACTAGTGTTCCATTATTAAAGTTACCAGTGATTCCATGTCTATGTATGTAGGGCATCAGCCTCTAAGGTGCAGGGTTGAGTAATCGGGTGGTAGCCAGCTCGTTGTGACTATTTAACAGTCTGATGGGCTTGAAATAGACTGTTTTTCAGTCTCTCTGTCCCAGCTTTGATGCACTTGTATTGACCTCGCCTTCTGGATGGTAATGGGGTGAACAGGCCGTGGCTCGGGTGGCTTAGGTCCTTGATGATCTTTTTGGCCTTCCTGTGACACCGGGTGCTGTAGATGTCCTGGAGGGCAGGTAATGTGCCCCCGGTGATGCATTGGGCAGACCGCACCACCCTCTGGAGAGCCTTGCGGTTGCAGGCGGTGCAGTTGCCTGACCAGGCGGTGATACAGCCCGACAAGTTTCTCTCAATGGTGCATCTGTAAAAGTTTGTGAGGGTGTCAGGGGCCAAGCCAAATTTCTTAAGCCTCCTGAGGTTGAAGAGGCTCTGTTGGGCCTTCTTCGCCACACTGTCTGTGTGGGTGGACCATTTCAGATTTTCAGTGATGTGTACGCTCAGGAACGTGAAGATGTTTTCACCTTCTCCACTGTGGCCCTGTCGATGTGGATGGGGCGTGCTCCCTCTGCTGTTTCCTTCGTTTTGTTGAGGTAGAAGGAGTGGTTATTTTCCTGGCACCACTCCTGCAGGACCCTCACCAGTATGGCAAATTAAACACTGGGGTGATAGATGGTCAGAAGATGAGTGTGCAAGTAGCGATACTGGGGTGCAAAGGAGCAAAATAAATAAAATAAATAACAATATGGTGATGAGATAGTTGGATGGGCTATTTACAGATTGGCTATGTACAGGTGCAGTGATCTGTGAGCTGCTCTGACTGCTGGTGCTTAAAGCTAGTGAGGGAGATATGAGTCTCCAGCTTCAATGATTTTTGCAGTTCGTTCCAGTCATTGGCAGCAGAGAACTGGAAGGAAAGGCGGCCGAAGGAGGAATTGACTTTGGGGGTGACCAATGAAATATACCTGCTGGAGCTCATGCTGCGGGTGGGTGCTGCTATGGTGACCAGTGAGCTGAGATAAGGCGGGGCTTTACCTAGCAAAGACTTATAGATGACCTGGAGCCAGTGGGTTTGGCGAAGGACATTAATCGAGGGCCAGCCAACGAGAGCCTACAGGTCGCAGTGGTGGGTAGTATATGGGGCTTTGGTGACAAATGGATGGTACTGTGATAGACTGCATCCAATTTGCTGAGTAGAGTGTTGGAGGCTATTTTCTAAATGACATCGCCGAAGTCAATAATTGGTAGGATAGTCAGTTTTACTATGGTATGTTTGGCAGCATGAGTGAAGGATGCTTTGTTGCGAAATAGGAAGCTGATTCTAGATTTAATTTTGGGTTGGAGATGCTTAACCTCTCTGGTATCATTGGGACGATAGCGTCCCACCTCGACAACAACCAGTGAAATTCCAGGGCGCCAAATTCAAACAACAGAAATCCCATAATTAAAATTCCTCAAACATACAAGTATTATACACCATTTTAAAGATAAACTTCTTGTTAATCCAACCACAGTGTCCGATTTCAAAAAGGCTTTATGGCGAAAGCACACCATGCAATTATGTTAGGACAGCGCCTAGCCACAAGAAACCATACAGACATTTTCCAGCCAAGGAGAGGACTCACAAAAGTCAGAAATAGCAATTAAATGAATCACTAACCTTCTCCATCTGGTGGCACTCCCAGGACTCCATGTTACACAATAAATGTTTGTTTTGTTCAATAAAGTCCCTCTTTATGTCCAAAAACCTCAGTTTAAATTGCCGCGTTACGTTCAGTAATGCATTGTCTCAAAATAGGCTTTCAATGGAAAAACAGCCTTTCAAAATAATAGTACTTCCAGGATGGATTTTCCTCAGGTTCTTGCCTGCCATATCAGTTCTGTTATACTCACAGACATTATTTTAACAGTCTACCACTTATATGCATATCCTAGCTTCTGGGCCTGAGTACCAGGCAGTTTAATTTGGGCACACTTTTCATCCAAAATTCCGAATGCTGCCCCCTACCCTAGTGAAGTTAATGTGAGTCTGGAAGGGAGTTTACAGTCTAACCAGATACCTAGGTATTTGTAGTTGTCCACATATTCTGAGTCAGAACGGTCCAGAGTAGTGATGCTGGGAGGGTGGGTAGGTGTGGGCAGCGATCGGTTGAAGAGCATGCATTTAGTTTTACTTGCATTTAAGAGCAGTTGGAGGCCACGGATGGAGAGTTGTATGGCATTGAAGCTCGTCTGGAGGTTAGTTAACATAGTGTCCAAAGAAGGGCCAGAAGTATACAGAATAGTGTCGTCTGCGTAGAGGTGGATCAGAGAATCACCAGCATCAAGAGCGACATCATTGATGTATACAGAGAAAAGAGTCTGCCCGAGAATTGAACCCTGTGGCACCCCCATAGAGACTGCCAGAGGTCAGGACAACAGGCCCTCCGATTTGACACACTGAACTCTATCTGAGAGTAGTTGGTGAACCAGGCGAGGCAGCCATTTGAGAAACCAAGGCTGTTGAGTCTGCCGATAAGAATGTGGTGATTGACAGAGTCAAAAGCCTTTGCCAGGTCAATGAATACGGCTGCACAGTATTGTCTCTTATCGATGGCGGTTATGATATTGTTTAGGACCTTGAGCGTGGCTGAGGTGCACCCATGACCAGCTCGGAAACCAGATTGCATAGCGGAGAAGGTACGGTGGGATTCGAAATGGTCGGTGATCTGTTTGTTAACTTGGCTTTCGAAGACCTTAGAAAGGCAGGGTAGGATAGATATAGGTCTGTAGCAGTTTGGGTCTAGAGTGTCTCCCCCTTTGAAGAGGGGGATGACCGCGGCAGCTTTCCAATTTTTGGGGATCTCAGACGATACGAAAGAAAGGTTGAACAAACTAGTAATAGGGGTTGCAACAATTTCGGCTGATCATTTTAGGAAGAGAGGGTCCAGATTGTCTAGCCCTGCTGATTTGTAGGGGTCCAGATTTTGCAGCTCTTTCAGAAGATCAGCTATCTGGATTTGGGTGAAGGAGAAATGGGGGAGGCTTGGGCAAGTTGCAATGAGGGGTGCAGGGCTGTTGACCAGGGTAGGGGTAGCCAGGTGGAAAGCATGGCCAGCCGTAGAAAAAAAGCTTATTGAAATGCTCAATTATCACGGATTTATTGGTGGTGACAGTGTTTCCAAGCCTCAGTGCAGTGGGCAGCTGGGAGGAGGTGATCTTATTCTCCATGGACTTTACAGTGTCCCAGAGCTTTTTGGAGTTAGTGCTACAGGATGCAAATTTCTGTTTGAAAAAGCTGGCCTTTGCTTTCCTAACTGCCTGTGTACATTGGTTCCTAACTTCCCTGAAAAGTTGCATATCGCTGGGGTTATTTGATGCTAATTCAGTACACCAGAGGACATTTTTGTGCTGGTCAAGGGCAGTCAGGCCTGGAGAGAACCAAGGGCTAGATCTGTTCCTGGTTCTACATTTCTTGAATGAGGCATGCTTATTTAAGATGGTGAGGAAAGCACTTTTAAAGAATAACCTGGCGTCCTCTACTGACGGAATGAGGTCAATATCCTTCTAGGATATTGGCCAGGTCGATTAGAAAGGCCTGCTCGCTGAAGTGTTTTAGGGAGCGTTTGACAGTGATGAGGGGTGGTCGCTTGACCGCAGACCCATTACGGACGCAGGCAATGAGGCAGTGATCGCTGAGATCCTGGTTGAAGACAGCAGAGGTGTATTTGGAGGCCAGGTTAGTTAGGATGATATCTATGAGGGTGCCCGTGTTTACATATTTGGGGTTGTCGCTGGTGGGTTCATTGATAATTTGTGTGAGATTGAGAGCATCAAGCTTAGATTGTAGGATGGCCGGGGTGTTAAGCATGTCCCAGTTTAGGTCACCTAACAGCACGAGCTCTGAAGATAGATGGGGGGCAATCAATTCACATATGGTGTCCAGGGCACAGCTGGGGGCAGAAGGTGGTCTATAGCAAGCGGCAACAGTAAGAAACTTGTTTCTGGAGAGGTGGATTTTTAAAAGTAGATGCTCAAATTGTTTGGGCACAGACCTGGATAGTAAGACAGAACTCTGCAGGCTATCTCTGCAGTAGATTGCAACTCCGCCCCCTTTTTCAGTTCTATCTTGTCGGAAAATGTTATAGTTAGGGATGGAAATTTCAGGGGTTTTGGTGGTCTTCCTAAGCAAGGATTCAGACACGGCTAGGACATTCGAATGGGCAGAGTGTGCTAGGGCAGTGAATAAAACAAACTTAGGGACGAGGCTTCTAATGTTAACATGCACGAAATTAAGGCTTTTACGGTTACAGAAGTCAACAAATGAGAGTGCCTGGGGAATGGGAGTGGTGCTGGGGGCTGCAGGGCCTGGGTTAACCTCTACATCACCAGAGGAACAGAGGAGGGGTAGGATAAGGGTACGGCTAAAGGCTATAAGAACTGGTCGTCTAGTACGTTCAGAACAGAGAGTAAAAGGAGCAGTTTTCTGTGCATGGTAGAATAGATTCAAGGCATAATGTACAGACAAAGGTATGGTAGGATGTGAATACAGTGGGGGTAAACCTGTGCATAGAGTGACGATGAAAGAGATATTGTCTCTAGAAATATCATTTAAACCAGGTGATGTCACCGCATGTGTGGGAGGTGGAACTAAAGTGTTAACTAAGGCATATTGAGCAGGGCTAGAGGCTCTACAGTGAAATAAGGCAACTTGATGATTGAGTTGGAAGCATGCGTGAACAGAGAGTACAGGAGGGGGCTGAGCATACACCCAGTGTGATGGCGATTGCCTCCGTGTATCTATTAGGGCGGTATGCACATTGCTGTGGGTGAAGGGTGTCGAGGTAAGGTGGAGGTGATATGATCCTTGACTAGTCTCTCAAAGCACTTCATGATGACAGAAGTGAGTGCTACGGGGCGATAGTCATTTAGTTCAGCTACCTTCGCTTTCTTGGGTACAGGAACAATGGTGGACATCTTGATGCAAGTGGAGACAGCAGTCTGAGATAAGGAGATTGAATATGTCCGTAAACACTCTAGCCAGCTGGTCTGCGCATGCTCTGAGGATGCGGCTAGCATGTGTGTGTGTGTGTGTGTGTGTGTGTGTGTGTGTGTGTGTGTGTGTGTGTGTGTGTGTGTGTGTGTGTGTGTGTAGGTCTGTGCAGTGACATCCAGACAGACTGAATCCAGCAGCCGTATATTGGTTAATAGAGCGTGGTAAAGAAAGACAGACAGACAGATGGACGGATGGGCGGATGGACAGACACACACACACACACACACACACACACACACACACACACACACACACACACACACACACACACACACACAGAGACACACACACACACACACACACACACAGACAGAGACACCCATTGATGTGCCAGTCGGCTTGCCCTAAATTCTGATTCAGATGGTTGATTGCAGATGGATGACTGGTACCGAGTCATTGCTTGTTCTGGCCTTGAACACACACACTCACACTGAGTGAATCGAGAGGGAGGCACATCACCGTTGTGTGTGCCTGCCTGCCTGCCTGCGCGCGTGCGTGCGTGCGTGCGTGTGTGTGTGTGTTTGAGTGAGTGAGTGAGTGAGCATCATTATATTGCCATCAGCCATAGAGCATAATTGATTAACATGAAGGACTGGAGGAGATTAGGATAGGCAGACAGTATGAAAGAGATAGAGAGAGGAGAGGAGAGGTAGAGATAGAGAGAGGAGAGGTAGAGATAGAGAGAGGAGAGGTAGAGATAGAGAGAGGAGAGGTAGAGATAGAGAGAGGAGAGGTAGAGATAGAGAGAGGAGAGGTAGAGATGGAGAGAGGAGAGGTAGAGATAGAGAGAGGAGAGGTAGAGATAGAGAGAGGAGAGGTAGAGATAGAGAGAGGAGAGGTAGAGATGGAGAGAGGAGAGGTAGAGATGGAGAGAGGAGAGGTAGAGATAGAGAGAGGAGAGGTAGAGATAGAGAGAAGAGGTAGAGATAGAGAGAGGAGAGGAGAGGTAGAGATAGAGAGAGGAGAGGTAGAGATGGAGAGAGGAGAGGTAGAGATAGAGAGAGGAGAGGTAGAGATAGAGAGAGGAGAGGTAGAGATAGAGAGAGGAGAGGTAGAGATAGAGAGAGGAGAGGTAGAGATGGAGAGAGGAGAGGTAGAGATAGAGAGAGGAGAGGTAGAGATAGAGAGAAGAGGTAGAGATAGAGAGAGGAGAGGTAGAGATAGAGAGAAGAGGTAGAGATAGAGAGAGGAGAGGTAGAGATGGAGAGAGGAGAGGTAGAGATGGAGAGAGGAGAGGTAGAGATAGAGAGAGGAGAGGTAGAGATAGAGAGAGGAGAGGTAGAGATGGAGAGAGGAGAGGTAGAGATAGAGAGGAGAGGTAGAGATAGAGAGAGGAGAGGTAGAGATGGAGAGAGGAGAGGTAGAGATGGAGAGAGGAGAGGTAGAGATAGAGTGGAGAGAGGTAGAGATAGAGAGAGGAGAGGTAGAGATAGAGATAGCGATAGAGAGAGGAGAGGTAGAGATGGAGAGGTAGAGATGGAGATAGAGATAGTGATAGAGAGAGGAGAGGTAGAGAGAGGAGAGATAGAGAGAGGAGAGGTAGAGAGAGGAGCGGTAGAGATAGAGAGGAGAAGTAGAGATGGAGAGGAGAGGTAGAGATAGAGAGAGGAGAGGCAGAGGTAGAGATGGAGAGAGGAGCGGTAGAGATGGAGAGGAGAGGTAGAGATAGAGAGAGGAGAGGTAGAGGTAGAGATGGAGAGAGGAGCGGTAGAGATAGAGAGAGGAGAGGTAGAGATAGAGAGAGGAGAGGTAGAGATGGAGAGAGGAGAGGTAGAGGTAGAGATGGAGAGAGGAGCGGTAGAGATAGAGAGAGGAGAGGTAGAGATGGAGAGAGGATAGGTAGAGGTAGAGATGGAGAGAGGAGCGGTAGAGATGGAGAGGTAGAGATAGAGAGAGGAGAGGTAGAGGTAGAGATGGAGAGAGGAGAGATAGAGATGGAGATTAATCAAAACAGGAACATTTTACATTTGGCTAGAAATTCAAAAAGAAATGATCTCCACAGAGAAAAATGTCCTCCTGTGTGCTACCTATATCGCCCCCACTAGAATCCCCATACTTTAACGATGACAGCTTCTCCATCCTAGAGGGGGAGATCAACCACTTCCAGTCCCAAGGACATGTAATAGTCTGTGGCGACTTAAATGCCAGAACTGGACAAGAACCTGACACCCTCGGCACACAGGGGGACAAACACCTACCACGAGGTGACAGCATTCCCTCCCCCATATGCCCCCCTAGGCAGAACTACGACAACATAACCAACAAAAACGGATCACAACTCCTGCAGCTCTGTCGCACGCTGGGTATGTACATAGTCAATGGTAGACTTCGAGGGGACTCCTACGGTAGGTACACCTATAGCTCATCACTTGGCAGTAGTACTGTAGACTACTTTATCCCTGAACTCAAGCCAGAGTCTCTCAGAATGTTCACAGTCAGCCCACTGACACCCCTATCAGATCACAGCAAAATCACAGTCTACTTGAACAGAGCGATGCTCAATCATGAGGCATCAAATTCAAAGGAACTGAATAATATTAAGAAATGTTATAGATGGAAAGAAAGTATTGTGGAAACCTCCCAAAAACAATTAGACAACAACAAATGAAATCCCCTTTAGACAACTTCCTGGACAAAACATTTCACTGTAATAGTGAAGGTGTAAACTTGGCAGTAGAAAACCTAAACAATATATTTGACCTCTCAGCTTCCCTATCAAGCAAAAAAAATCTAACAGAAAACTAACAACAATGACAAATGGTTTGATAAACAATGCAAAAACCTACGAAAGAAATTGAGAAACCTGTCCAACCAAAAACATAGAGACCCAGAAAACCTGTGCCTATGCCTTTAATATGGTGAATCACTAAAACAATACTGAAATACACTACGGAAAAAGAAGGAACAGAACGTCAGAAATCAGCTCAATGTAATTGAAGAATCCATAGACTCTAACCACTTCTGGGAAAATTGGAAAACACTAAAGAAACAACAACACGAGTTATCTTTCCAAAACGGAGATGTATGGGTAAACCATTTCTCCAATCTTTTTGACCCTATAACAAAGAAAAAACAGCAAAAACATATACATTATCAAATACAAATCTTAGAATCAACTATTAAAGACTACCAGAACCCACTGGATTCTGCAATTACATTGAATGAACTACAGGACAAAATACAAACTCTTCATTTCCTCAGCTAAAAAGATTTACGGAGCAAATGTCAAATTGGCTTTTTACCAAATTACTGTACGACAGATCACGTATTCACCGCGCACACCCCAACTGACAAACAAACATACCAAAACAAAGGAAAAGTCGTCACATTCTTTGTTGATTTCAAAAAAGCATACGACTCAATTTACCACAAGGGTCTGGTAAAAAACACACATTTCTTTCCACAAGGCCGTTGGGTGAGACAGGGATGCAGCTTAAGCCCCACCCTCTTCAACATATATATCAACAAATTAGTGAGGGCACTAGAACAGTCTGCAGCACCCGGCCTCACCCTACTAGAATCTGAAGTCAAATGTCTACTGTTTGCTGATGATCTGGTGCTTCTGTCACCAACCAAGGAGGGCCTACAGCAGCACCTAGATCTTCTGCACAGATTCTGTCAGACCTGGGCCCTGACAGTAAATCTCAGTAAGACAAGGACCAAAAATACAAATTCCATCTAGGCACCGTTGCCCTGGAGCTCACAAAAATATATACATACCTAGGCCTAAACATCAGCACCACAGGTCACTTCCACAGAGCTGTGAACGAGCTGAGAAACAAGGCAAAAAGGGCCTTCTATGCCATCAAAAGGAACATAAAATTCAACATACCAATTAGGATCTGGCAAAAAATACTTGAATCAGTTATAGAACCCATTGCCCTTTATGGTTGTGAGGTCTGGGGTCCACTCACCAACCAAGAATTCACAAAATGGGACAGACACCAAATTGAGACTGCATGCAGAATTCTGCAAAAATATCCTCTGTGTACAACGTAAAACACCAAATAATGTATGCATAGCAGAATAAGGCCGATACCCGCTCATTATCAAAATCCAGAAAAGAGCCGTTAAATTCTACAACCACCTAAAAGGAAGCGATTCACAAAACTTCCATAACAAAGCCATCACCTACAGAGAGATTAACCTGGAGAAGCGTCCTCTAAGGCTATGTGCACACTGCCCACAAAATGAGGTGAAAACTGAGCTGCACTTTCTAACCTCCTGCCAAATGTATGACCACAATAAAGACACATATTTCCCTCAGATTACACAGATCCACAAAGAATTAAAAAACAAACTCCAATATCTACTGGGTGAAATACCACAGTGTGCCATCACAGCAGAAAGATTTGTGACCTGTTGGAACAAGAAAAGGGCAACCAGTGAAGAACAAACACCATTGTAAATACAATCCATATTTATGTTTATTTATTTTCATTTTTGTGCTTTAACTATTTGCACATTGTTACAACACTGTATATAGACATAGTATTTCATTTGAAATGTCTTTATTATTTTGGAACTTCTGTGAGTGTAATGTTTACTGTATATTTTTTATGTTTATTTCCTATTCTACTTAATTTGTCAATGTAAACATATGTTTCCCATGCCAATGAAGCCCCAGGCTCGGACTGGTAACAGAAAGAATGGAGGAAAACAGAGTAGCCACTTTGCCTTGATGACAGCTTTGCACACTCTTGGCATTCTCTCAACCAGCTTCATGAGGTAGTCACTGGAGTGCATTTCAAATAAAAGGTATGCATAGTTAAAAGTTGATTTGTGGAATTTCTTTCCTTCTTTGAGACAATCAGGGTAGGGGGGGTACACAGAAGACAGCCCTATTTGGTAAAAGACCAACCCCATATTATGGCAATAACAGCTCAAATAAACAAAGAGAAATGACTTTGAAAGTTTCTTCAAGTGCAGTCGCAAAAACCATGAAGCGCTATGATGATACTGGCTCTCATGACGACATACAGAAAAGGAAGACCCAGAGTTACCTCTGCTGGAGAGGATAAATTCATTAGGGTTACCAGCCTCAGAAATTGCGCCCAAATAAATGCTTCACAGAGTTCAAGTAACAGAAACATTATTAATCTCCCCTAATCCTTTTAATAATCTCCATCAAACTCTAACCCCTGAATAATCTCCATCCAACTCTAACCCTTAATAATCTCCATCCAACTCTAACCTTTTAATAATCTCCATCCAACTCTAACCCTTAATAATCTCCATCCAACCCTTTAATAATCTCCATCCAACTCTAACCTTTTAATAATCTCCATCCAACTCTAACCTTTTAATAATCTCCATCCAACCCTTTAATAATCTCCATCCAACTCTAACCTTTTAATAATCTCCATCCAACCCTTTAATAATCTCCATCCAACTCTAACCCCTGAATAATCTCCATCCAACTGTAACCCTTAATAATCTCCATCCAACTCTAACCCTTTAATAATCTCCATCCAACTCTAACCCCATCGAACTCTAACCTTTAATAATCTCCATCCAACTCTAACCCTTAATAATCTCCATCCAACTCTAACCTTTTAATAATCTCCATCGAACTCTAACCTTTTAATAATCTCCATCCAACCCTTTAATAATCTCCATCCAACTCTAACCTTTTAATAATCTCCATCCAACCCTTTAATAATCTCCATCCAACTCTAACCCCTGAATAATCTCCATCCAACTGTAACCCTTAATAATCTCCATCCAACTCTAACCCTTTAATAATCTCCATCCAACTCTAACCCCATCGAACTCTAACCTTTAATAATCTCCATCCAACTCTAACCCTTAATAATCTCCATCCAACTCTAACCCTTTAATAATCTCCATCCAACTCTAACCTTTAATAATCTCCATCCAACTCTAACCCCTTAATAATCTCCATCCAACTCTAACCTTTAATAATCTCCATCCAACTCTAACCTTTAATAATCTCCATCCAACTCTAACCTTTAATAATCTCCATCGAACTCTAACCCCTTAATAATCTCCATCCAACTCTAACCCCTTAATAATCTCCATCCAACTCTAACCCCATCGAACTCTAACCTTTAATAATCTCCATCGAACTCTAACCCTTTAATAATCTCCATCCAACTCTAAGTAGTATTCTGAGGTATCTGTACTTTACTTTACAATTCATATTTTTGACTACTTTTACTTTAACTTCACTACATTCCTAAAGAAAATTATGTACTTTTACTCCATACGTTTTCCCTGACACCCAAAAGTACTCGTTACATTTTGACAGGAAAATTGTCCAATTTACACACTTATCAAGAGAATATCCCTGCTCATCTCTACTGCCTCTGATCGGGCAGACTCACTAAACACAAATGCTTTGTTTGTAAATGATGTATGAGTGTTGGAGTGTGCCCCTGGCTATCTGTCAATAAAGAAAACAAGAAAATGGTGCCATCTGGTTTGCTAAATATAAAGAATTTGAAATTATTTGTACTTTTACTTTCGATACTTAAGTACATTTTAGCAATTCCATTTACTTTTGATATATAAGTATATTTAATACCAAATACTTTTACTCAAGTAGTATTTTACTGAGTGACTTTCACTTTTACTTGAGTCATTTTCTATTAAGGTATCATTCATTTTACTCAAGTATGACAACTGAGTACTTTTCCCACCAATGTTAATTTCCCACTGAGCAAACAATTTATGTATTTATACTACCGTTCAAAAGTTTGGGGTCACATAGAAATGTCCTTGCATTTGAAAGAACAGCTAATTTTATGTCCATTAAAATAACATGAAATTGATCAGAAATACAGTGTAGACATTGTTAATGTTGTAAATTACTATTGTAGCTGGAAACGGCAGATTTTTTATGGAATATCTACATAGGTGTACAGAGGCCCATTATCAGCAAACATCACTCCTGTGTTCCAATGGCACGTTGTGTTAGCTAATCCAAGTTTATCATTTTAAAAGGTGAATTGATCATTAGAAAACCCTTTTGCAATTATGTTAGCACAGCTGAAAACTGTTGTTTTGATTAAAGAAGCAATAAAACTGGCCTTCTTTAGACAAGTTAAGTATCTGGAGCATCAGCATTTGTGGGTTCGATATCAGGCTCAAAATGGCCAGCAACAAAGAACTTTCTTCTGAAACTCGTCAGTCTATTCTTGTTCTGAGAAATGAAGGCTATTCCATGCGAGAAATTGCCAAGAAACTAGCAGTGACTAGTATCCAATCCTTCAGCTGCTGTGAAGTGTAGGAACTCCTCCAGTATCCCATTCTCATGTAATGCACCACCACAGAAATCTGTTTATTTTCTTACCTTCTCACTTATCTGGTCCCTTACATGATGACCAAACCGGATCTGGTCCCTTACATGATGACCAAACCGGATCTGGTCCCTTACATGATGACCAATCCGGATCTGGTCCCTTACATGATGACCAAACTGGATCTGGTCCCTTACATGATGACCAAACTGGATCTGGTCCCTTACATGATGACCAAACTGGATCTGGTCCCTTACATGATGACCAAACTGGATCTGGTCCCTTACATGATGACCAAACTGGATCTGGTCCCTTACATGATGACCAAACCGGATCTGGTGATGTGCACTCTTAAGAAAAAAAAGTACCTATCTAGAACCTAAAAGTATGATTTTTGACAACGAAACAGCATCCGTGTTAGATTGATGTGAATTCATAGTGTTAGTCAGATACATGTATTTGGAGTTCTTCCCTTCCCTCTCGTGCGTCATCGTAATTTTGATGTTCTTTTGACAGCTTGAGAAGATTAATATGAGAGAAGAGAAAATGTAAGAGTCTCTCTCTCTCTCTCTCTCTCTCTCTCTCCTTGTTTCTGAAGAGAAAACAAATAGTGTCACATCCCTCCTCCCTCCATCATACCCACCCTCCATCATTCCCTCCCTCTCTCCCTCTCTGATCCCTCCTTCTTGATGATGTCTGCGTCACACATCACATCTACTCAGAGACAAGAGCTTCTCGTCAGCCTCATCCCTCTGAGTGTGTGTGTGTGTGTGTGCAAGTGTGTGAATGGGTGTATGTGTGTGTGCATGTGTGTGTGTGACTGTTAGCAGTGATAATATAAGCTGTGGGGAGAGAGGCAGATGGGCTGGTTAATGCACTGCTGTGGTTATATAAGACCTGCTATAGCTGCTACTGTTACTGTCTGTTACAGTCTCTCTCTCTCTGTCTCTCTCTCTCTCTCTCTGTTACTGTATGTCTGTTACTGTCTCTCTCTCTCTCTCTCTCTCTCTCTCTCTGTCTGTCTGCCTGTCTGTACTGCAGCACTGAAAGCGAGGGAGGGTGGGTGGGTGGGTGAGAGAGAGAGCTGGGCAGCCTGAGATGGAGAGAGAGAAAGACAGAGAGAGAGGGTGAGAGGGAGGGGTGCGGGTATGAAAAAGGAAGAGGACTTGGGACAGGGAGAGGGCCAGACAGAGAGAATGGGTCAGGGTGGTGGCAGGAAGCGGCAGGGGGGAGGCAGGGGGATAGGAGATGTGGTAGTGTACGGTACGTCAAGACAGACAGACAGTGATGTAGGGACTTATTGTCCTGAGTTAGATTTACTCTGGTCTCACTCCAATAACTGTTATTCACTTTACTTTTCCTACCAGATGCTGAGTAAGAGAGTGCGAGGGAGGGGAGAGAGGGGAGGGAGGAGAGAGAGGGGAGAGAGGGGAGGGAGGGGAGAGAGGGGAGGGAGGGGAGAGAGGGGAGAGGAGGGGAGGGGAGGGGGGGGGAGGGGAGAGAGGGGAGAGAGGGGAGGGAGGGGAGGGAGGGGAGGGAGGGGAGAGAGGGGAGGAGGAGAGAAAGAGAGAGGCAGGCAGTATTCAGACACAGAAAGAAAGACAAAGCTACTCTCTACAGGCTATAGAGGGACAGTGTGTGAGTTGGTAGCTATTTCAGTCCTTCCCTTCCACTCAGCACAGATATTTGTATAACAGAAGTACTGAGGGAGAGAGAGAGAAAATGAGGGAAAGAGTTAGAGAGGGAGAGTAGGGGAGAGAGGAAGAGAAAAGGAAGAGGTGAGGGATATAGAGGGCGTAAGAAAGGCAGAGCGAGGGAATGAGGAAGGTCTAGGAAGAGAGAGAGATAACTATTTGGTCCATAGTGAAGAATAGTAGAAGGCCCATGCTGTTTGGAGCTGGAGACCCCGATTCACCATCATAACACTGATCAATTATTTAAAGAGATTCTCTGGTACTTTTGTATTTTTAGCCAGCAGCTCTGAAAGTAGCACTCACAAGCCAAAAGTGTTCCCCTAAAATGGTGTACTATACGTAATATATGGGCACCACATCATTGCTCTCTCTCTCTCTGTCACTTTGCTCTGTGTGCATCTAGCTAGTTGTCACTCAAATGGCAAGGGGGCTAAAGCTGAATGGCTGGAACTCCAAATTGCAAGGGGGTGGCCTACGAGAAAATGGACCGTACAGCTTCCAGAAAATAGTTGCTTTCAAACTAGGTACTTTGTAGCTAATTTAAGTACGACGGTAATTCTGCTCATAGAGTATTTATGTATAAACTACACATTGACATATCCAGCCCAAAGAGGGAAAACAATTGTTAAAAGTCAATTCAATTCAAAGGGATTTATTGTCATGGGAAACAAATGTTTACATTTCAAAAGTAAGTGGAATAGGAAATAAACAAAAATGAAATACACAATAAAAAATTGGCGGTAAACATTATACTCACAAAAGTTCGAAATTAATAGAGACATTTCAAATGTTATATTATGGCTATATATAGTGTTGTAACAATATGCAAATAGTTAAAGTACAAAAGGGAAAAATACATTTACATAAAAATGGGATATATTTACAATGGTGTTTGTTCTTTACTGGTTGCCCTTTTCTTGTGGCAACAGGTCACACATCTTGCAGCTGTGATGGCACACTGTGGTATTTCACCCATTAGATATGGGAGTTTATCAAAAATTGGGTTTGTTTTCAAATTCTTTGTGGATCTGTGTAATCTAAGGGAAATATGCATCTCTAATATGGTCATACAGCTAGGTCTGCCTTTCTCAATAGCAAGGCTAGGCTCACTGAGTCTGTATACAGTTGAAGTCAGAAGTTTAAATGCACCTTTGCCAAATACATTTAAACTCAGCCAAAAGGCATGTGGGAGACTCCCCAAACATATTGAAGAAGGTACTCTGGTCAGATGAGACTATAATTGAGCTTTTTGGCCATCAAGGAAAACGCTATGTCTGGCGCAAACCCAACACCTCTCATCATCCCCACAGTGAAGTAGGCAGGGACTGGGAAACTGGTCAGAATTGAAGGAATGATGGACCAGGGAAATTCTTGAGGGAAACCTGTTTCAGCATTCCAGAGATTTGAGACTGGGACGGAGGTTCACCTTCCAGCGGAACAATGACCCTAAGCATACTGCTAAAGCAACACTCAAGAGGTTTAAGGGAAAACATTTAAATGTCTTGGAATGGCCTAGTCAAAGCCCAGACCTCAATCCAATTGAGAATATGTGGTATGATTTAAAGATTGCTGTACACCAGCGG